>NC_079225.1:27860647-28046587 GCF_029633865.1 Lampris incognitus
TTGTTTTATTTTACTCATTGAGGGGCGCTCTTGGTTTATTTTGTTGTAAGTGGCTGTGGGTTGAAAGAAAGAAGAAGAAAACCCCGGAACTGAAGAATCGCTTTAGAGAGTTACGATTGCCAAGCATGGAAGCTTAATAAGTTAATAAAGGAATTTAAACATTACAATGCTGCCTTGGAATTAGATTTAGTAACTTAACACGTCTGAAACGGCGTCTGTAACCAGACATGTTGGCAATAATCAAAAATCAAGTTTAGACCATAGTGTTTCTCAGACAAAGCGATGAACTTCGCGAAGGAAATGACGCGACCAATAACGTCATAAATAGTGACATGGCGTGTACGATGACGCGCAAATTACGCGCGGTCATTCTGATCGCTCATGGTCGTTTTGGGTGGATCTTATAGACCCTTTTATAGCCTACGTCATCAAAAGTATGAGCGCGCATTTAGGCCACGGAAGTGAAATGCTACCCCCAAGTCTCCCATTCATTCACGGATTCAGACGAGGAAGAGGAGTTTACAAAGTTTATTCAGAAGTATAACCAGCATCAAAATGTCCGGTTGTTGTGTGTTTGGCTGTACGAATCGCTACCCTACCAACAGCGGACTGAAGTTTTACCGAATTCCGACGGGATCACGGCCATTTCAGAGCAACCAGAGGCGCCTGTGGTTGCAAGCCATCAAACGTGTTGATGGAAACTCGACTTAGGACACGACCAAAAATGCTGGCGTTTGCAGTGCCCATTTTAATCAGGTAAGTTATCTGTCTACTCGTTGGTTTCACTGGAATGCCTGGTTTAGGTGTAGACTGATATCTAAAGTAACCGATAAGCAGCGTTACCTGGCATTATTTGGCTAATGTGGTGTGTCTGGCTATTTACAGGTGAGGCGTCACTGGACTCTCAGAACACCGATTTTGTGCCCTCTGTGTTTAAGTACACAAAACAAAGTCAGAACCCCGAGGCAAAGGTGGAAAGGTAAGAATAATTAGGCCTAACACTTCCTAATCGTTTTAGAATTACTTTTTCCCTCTTTCATTTCATGCTATTCAGTGCACTTTGGAGCTTGCAGCTGCTGCCTTTGAGAAAATGGGGCTGTATTACAAATATTTACTGTCTTAAGTTTAAAGTGAAGATAGGAATGTCTAAGATAGGATTTTTCTGCAGTTGGTATTAAGCAAATCATAACCTAATATCTAATCGTAACCAAACAGTTAAGATAGGATCTGCAAGTTAGGAATATCCTGTGATATGGCCTCTGATCAGTATTTCTGTTCAGTAATTTAGCTTTTTTATGTTAAGGTACCAGAGGAAAAGGAGACGAGATGAAAGGGTGCACACTCCACCAAATCAGCCTGCTTCTTCTGAAACTCCAGGACAAGTCAGCAGCATGGATCACTGTCCTGGTAAGGATATCTTTTTGTTGTGCAATCAACCAATTTGTTGTGAGCTTGTGCTGGCATATCCTAACTGTTCGCTTTTCTGTTAAAGCTGAAGAGGACATCCCAGTCCCAAGGAGAGAACATGAAATAATCCAAATATGTATATATATACAAAAACAGTGCATCCGGAAAGTATTCACACCCCTTACTTTCCCCACATTTTGTTATGTTACAGCCTTATTCCAAAATGGATTAAATTCCTTTTTTTTCATCAATCTACACACAATACCCCATAATGACAAAGTGAAAAAGGTTTTGTAGAAATGTTTGCAAATTTATTAAAAATAAAAAACTGAAATATTGCATGTACGTAAGTATTCACACCCTTTGCTATGACACTCAAAATTGAGCTCAGGTTCATCCTGTTTCCACTGATCATCCTTGAGATGTTTCTACATCTTGATTGGAGTCCACCCGTAGTAAATTCAATTGATTGGACATGATTTGGAAAGGCACACACCTGTCTATATAAGGTCCCACTGTTGACAGTGCATGTCAGAGCAGCAACCAAGCCATGAAGTCATAGGAATTGTCTGTGGACCTCCGAGACAGGATTGTATCGAGGCACAGATCTGGGGAAGGGTACAAACAAATTTCTACAGCTTTGAAGGTCCCGAAGAGCACAGTGGTCTCCATCATTCGTAAATGGAAGAAGTTTGGATCCACCAGGACTCTTCCTAGAGCTGGCTGCCCAGCCAAACTGAGCAATCGGTCAGGGAGGTGACCAAGAACCCGATGGTCACTCTGACAGAGCTCCAGCATTCCTCTGTGGAGCTCCATCAATCAGGCCTTTATGGTAGAGTGGCCAGACGGAAGCCTCTGCTCAGTAAAAGGCACATGACAGCCCGCTTGGAGTTTGCCAGAAAGCCCCTAAAGGACTCTCAGACCATGAGAAATAAGATTCTGTGGTCTGATGAAACCAAGATTGAGCCCTTTGGCCTGAATGCCAAACGTCACGTCTGGAGGAAACCAGGCACCTCTCATCACCTTGCAAATACCATCCCTTCAGTGAAGCATGGTGGTGGCAGCGTCATGCTGTGGGGATGTTCTTCAGCGGCAGGAACTGGGAGACTAGTCAGGATTGAGGGAAAGATGAATGGAGCAATGTACAGAGAGATCCTTGCTGAAAACCTGCTCCAGAGCGCTCAGGACCTCAGACTGGGGCGAAGGTTTACCTTTCAACATGACAAAGACCCTAAGCACACAGCCAAGACAACGAAGGAGTGGCTTCGGGACAAGTCTGTGAATGCCCTTGAGTGGCCCAGCCAGAGCCCAGACTTGAACCCCATTGAACATCTCTGGAAAGACCTCAAAATAGCTGTGCAGCGACGCTCCACATCTAACCTTACAGAGCTCAAGAGGATCTACAGAGAAGAATGGGAGAAATACCCCAAATATAAGTGTGCCAAGCTTGTAGCTTCATACCCAAGAAGACTTGAGGCTGTAATCGCTGCCAAGGGTGCATCAACCAAGTACTGAGTAAAGGGTGTGAATACTTATGTACATGCAATTTTTCAGTTTTTTATTTTTAATAAATTTGCAAAAATTTCTACAAAACCTTTTTTGCTTTTTCATTATGGGGTATTGTATGTAGATTGATGAGAAAGAAAAAGGAATTTAATCCATTTTGGAATAAGGCTGTAACATAAAATGTGGGGAAAGTGAAGGGGTGTGAATACTTTCCGGACTCAATGTATATACAGTGGTGTGAAAAAGTGTTTGCCCCCTTCCTGATTTCTTATTTTTTTGCATTTTTGTCACACTTGATTGTTTCAGATCATCAAACAAATTTAAATATTAGACAAAGATAACACAAGTAAACACAAAATGCAGTTTTTAAATGAAGGTTTTTATTATTAAGGGAAAAGAAAAATCCAAACCTACATGCCCCTGTGTGAAAAAGTGATTGCCCCCCCTGTTAAAACATAAATTAAGTGTGGTTTATCACATCTTTGGAAAGCTGAGTTCAAATTCTCTAGCCATACCCAGGCCTGATTACTCCCACACCTCTTCTCAATCAAGAAATCACTTAAATAGGACCTGCCTGACGAAGTGAAGTAGACCAAAAGATCCTCAAAAGCTAGATATCATGCTGCGATCCAAAGAAATTCAGGAACAAATGAGAAACAAAGTAATTGAAATCTATCAGTCTGGAAAAGGTTATAAAGCCATTTCTAAAGCTTTGGGACTCCAGCGAACCACATTGAGAGCCATTATCCACAAATGGCGAAAACATGGAACAGTGGTGAACCTTCCCAGGAGTGGCCGGCCGACCAAAATTACCCCATGAGCGCAGCGACGACTCATCCAAGAGGCCACAAAAGACCCCACAACAACATCCAAAGAACTGCAGGCCTCACTTCCCTTAGTTAAGGTCAGTGTTCATGACTCCACCATAAGAAAGAGACTGGGCAAAAATGGCCTGCATGGCAGAGTTCCACGATGAAAACCACTGCTGAGCAAAAGGAACGTAAAGGCTCATCTCAGTTTTGCCAAAAAACATCTTGATGATCCCCAAGACTTTTGGGAAAATACTCTGTGGACTGACGAGACAAAAGTTGAACTTTTTGGAAGGTTTGTGTCCCATTACATCTGGCGTAAAAGTAACACAACATTTCAGAAAATGAACATCATACCAACAAAATATGGTGGTGGTAGTGTGATGGTCTGGTGCTGTTTTGCTGCTTCAGGACCTGGAAGACTTGCTGTGGTAAATGGAACCATGAATTCTGCTGTCTACCAAAAAATCCTGAAGGAGAATGTCCAGCCATCTGTTCGTGACCTCAAGCTGAAGCGCACTTGGGTTCTGCAGCAGGACAATGATCCAAAACACACCAGCAAGTCCACCTCTGAATAGTTTAAGAAAAACAAAATGAAGACTCTGGAGTAACCTAGTCAAAGTCCTGACCTGAATCCGATTGAGATGCTGTGGCATGACCTTAAAAAGGCGGTTCATGCTCGAAAACCCTCCAATGTGGCTGAATTACAACAATTCTGCAAAGATGAGTGGGCCAAAATTCCTCCACAGCGCTGTAAAAGACTCATTGCCAGTTATCGCAAACGCTTGATTGGAGTTGTTGCTGCTAAGGGTGGCCCAACCAGTTATTAGGTTTGGGGGGCAATCACTTTTTCACACAGGGCCATGAAGCTTTGGATTTTTTTTTTCCCTTAATAATAAAAACCTTCATTTAAAAACTGCTTTTTGTGTTTACTTGTGTTATCTTTGTCTAATATTTAAATTTGTTTGATGATCTGAAACATTTAAGTGTGACAAACATGCAAAAAAATAAGAAATCAGGAGGGGGGCAAACACTTTTTCACACCACTGTGTATATATATATATATATATATATATATATATATATACATATACATATTTGGACCACCAAATATTTATATATATATCTGGCCACTGGATATTAGGCCACTTAGTAACATCTTCCACCCACTCGGTAATGCCACACAGATCTGGAAGTCGGTTGCCGTTCGCCAAAGTTAATTTATTCAGGTAACTTTCGCAATCTTTTGGCGTTAATCCCCTTGCATAGTTCGACAAACTAGCTAACTCCACCATACTTCCGTTGCCTAAATGCGCACGCATCCACACCTACGTCATCACTGTTTACAAACAGTAAAAGGGTCTATTGTGCAATTGATCTAAAACTCATTTTAATGCAAATATATGCAATTTTTGGAGCAGTCGGAGTGCGACAGGTCTGTATCTTTTTTCACAAAGTTTTTAAACTTTGAAAATCCAAAACGGTCAAAGTTTTGTAGTGTTTTAAGTCTCATTGAAGGTGACCGCAGCACAGAGACTGAAAAGACGCAGAATGTCTACGATTTTACCAGCAAAGTCTGTGAAATTATCTCATATTTATGCAAGAATGGGAAAGAAATAGAGTAAAAGAAAGCATTGAAGAAGTTAAGAGACAGTGTGTGCAGGTGGTTTGTCTCAAATTATGGTCAGTCAGGGTTTGGACGAAGCAAAGTATCTTCTGATTTCTATCTGTTAGCGTTACATTCAAACACTAGTTTGGGCCAGTGAGTGGTTCAGCATGGATTTATATGCCCATGAGAGGGATCAGGTGTTTCAAAAAGCGAGCTCAAGGCTGTCCTCATCACTACCACCTCTACCAACATTAATCATGCTATTCCTCTTTCGTCCAAAGGCCTCGGTAGACTGCTTCGTAAGAGCCCGGTTCTACTACAGTATTTCTTATGCTACATTTACGGCCATCTTGCTATGTGTAAGTCTGTTTGCGTCTTTCTCTGTGTACTTTCTCAGCCCTTCCTCTGCGACTATTTCATGTTTATCGGGTTGTCCTGGTCTTGCGCTGTGCATTTGACGCATTCGTCTCCGTGAATGTGGGTTGCTTGCATTTTTCGTCAACTCGTTCTTAGTGCGTTTGTAAGTTTGTGTCTTGCTTTGACTCGGGGTCATTAGGCTGTGTTGTCTGTCACCGGGTGTCTCGCTGTGGGCTTGGGGTTGTTAGTCTGTGTGTTTCACTTGATTATTATGGGATGCAGCTTGCTGCTGAGCCACTTCCTGTTTATTGTCCTCATCCTGGCCCCGGGATCATCACTGACATCACAAGGTTGTTTATGATGAGACCCAAGGTGAGCTATATTTACCAGGGAGAGTGTGAAGCTATCTCCTCACCTCTGACCTCAAGAAAACAGACAATGGTGAGGTGTGTGTGGGGTTTTTTTTTCTACACATTCGGATGAAGATTTTTTCCAAAATAAGAGAACTAGTCCATAATTTATTTTTGCATATTCAGCCCTCCGCTGACTCAACTTTTGAAAGAGTGCTAATACCCCATATTAATCCTACTTTCTTCCATTAGTCCTCAGAAATAGTCGCGCATTTACGTTTGCTGCCGCTAGAGTCCCATATATATAACAACTCACATTTATAGACAGGTTATTGATCTGGCCACTTACTGTGAGAGCTGAGGAAGGTACAACAAATTTACACTGCCAATTCAATATATATTGCAAATATTGCAATTTCCCCACTATCAGGATGTTTCAATTGTTGCGATTTTTTTTTTTTTAAGGCTTCATCCCTTATCTGCCTCAAAAGGGGAACCTGGCGTCTGGGGAGATCGGCCAGTGAGTCTTTTTGTAGGTTACAGTAGTCACCCTCTCCCGGAAGCGCGCCCTCCTGCTTTGTTATTCCCACGCTCCGAAGAGATTTATGAGGGTCTGCATGCTTTCGGATCCCACTGCTGCCACCAGTGTAACCGAAAGGGGGCGTACCCCATGTCGATCGGCTAATGAGTCTTTTTGTAGGTTACACAACATGGGGATCACCGGTTCGGATCCCCGTGTTACCTCTGGCTTAGTCGGGCGTCCCTATAGACACAATGGGCCATGTCTGCGGGTGGGAAGCCTGACATGGGTATGTGTCCTGGTCGCTGCACTACCGCCTGCTCTGGTCGGTCGGGGCACCTGTTTGGGGGGGGGGACTGGGGGAATAGCGTGATCCTCCCACGCGCTCCGTCACCCTGGCGAAACTCCTCACTGTCAGGTGAAAAAAAAAAAGTGAAACCTGTAAAGAAAATGTTCAGGAAAATGTATTTATTTTAAGCCCCTTTGTATTACAAAAAGTCCTGGTTCAGACAACCAGAGATATAGAAATCATTACTTCATACTTCTTTACAGTGTCCGTTTTAGTATGCGTCAGCATTACGATCCAGGGAAAGGCTGGGATTTTAAATTCATCACGGCTTAGTATTGTGATTATACACCGAATTGATACCCCCCACCCCTACTTAACTTTGTTTGAAATAGGAAAAAATGCTTTGTTGAAAATATCCCCAAGGGACGATAGAAGATACACATATAAGAGTACGTTAACTGTCTTTAAATGGTAGGTAAGCAATAATAAGGTAAAGCTTGGACCTTTAATTCACTTGGGGCCTGGTGGATGTTTGAGGAATGTACCAGAGCAACATAGCTGAGACATCTGAATCCTGTCCAGACACCGTCTGTCTGGTATCACCTCTTACCTTACCCATCATGCTGCTCTCATAAACTGGAGCAGAAATACCCGACATACAAACTTTAAATTATTATATAGTCTATTCAGTACTTTCAGAATTTATGGTCCTTTACACACTGAATTTATAGATCTTGCTGTTGAGGGATGATGGAGTTGAGGATATTACACGGCAAAAGTAGACATTTAAGAGTTAAAGGCAGAAATTAAAACCTGGCCCTGCAAGCGGACACTGCATTAGAATCCCGCTAAACCGTGGTAAAGCCAAACTCTGATAAGGTCGGTCACTCTTTCATTTGGAATTTGGTTTCGAATTCCGCAAAAATGTAGAGCGAGGCCCGTGCACGAAAGTATGCATATACACAGATGCTCCCCTCCGTAACCAGCGCTGTTTCACAATATCCCTGCCCACACATTATTACCAGGGTTTGTGTGAGCACTATGAGAGTATATGCAAATTGTGAGAGCGAGGGCGATAAAGTGGAAAATAGTAATGGAGAGAGACCCAGATAAATGTGAGAGGAGAGGTGAAGGACTAACTCGTTGAAGCAGAGAAAGTTTGGCGGGATAGCGCTGAGGCCCCAGTGGAGTGATTCATTAAGCAGGTTGGAGAGGATTTCCCACCCGCTGGCCGTAGACTACACTGCCCAGTGCTTATAAAACAACTGAGGGGGCTCATAGGCACTCAAATGCAACTCCCCACATTGCCCTTCCCCCTTCCTCCTCCTCCTCTTCTTCTGTTCAGCCCTCAGTCATCAACCCATTTCCGCCAAGAGCTCAACCAACTTCCTCTGTCATCTGTAGCAGAGCAAATGGGGGCCCGAGGGGTCTTCTGACCATGGGCCCACTGAGCTGGAGGGCCCGCTGCAAAGCCCATGTCGGGGGCAGACAGAATTTTTATTTATTTATTTATTGTAGGATTCCTGTGATTTTTTTTTTTTTAAGTCGTGGTCAGAGGATGGATTTTGAAATACATCCCCCACACGCTAATTTTCCACAAGTCTACGCATTTGATATTTCTTAGCCTTGAAGTTCAAGATGTGCTTCACGTAAAACAAAAATGCCAAGTCTCATCATGTTTTCTGATGTTGTGGCCCTGATTGCCCATATTATTGCCCTAGTCGGCATGTTTCGTTGTCTGTCCCTGAAGCATGTCTTTCAATGATGCCTAATGGGGCATTCCACCATCATCAGGTCACTTTTCCTGCAAACTCCATTGAGTTATCGAATGTACTCACTCTTAGTTTATTTTCATAATAAAATCTGCTTAGTTGTGGTAGTACCTTTTCGTGTTTCTACAATCCCCAAGTGTGTGAACACTTGATACTGCAAATCATGTTGGTGGAAAAGAAAACCTCACCCACTCCAGACATCTTAAGAAACGTGGTTAATCTAGGCAAAGGTTACGTACATGTTTGGAAAGCCAAAATCCTCCCTTGGTGCCCCGGCTACACATAGTATTGCGCTTTCTTCTTCTAATTTTCACAGTTCAAGACTGACACAGACTTTACTGGGGTTTTATGCCAACACTCAGTGTTCACAAGGCCATATAAAACGGTTGTTGTGTGAAGCAAGTCGCGCACATTAGCTAGGGGGATAAAGTTACTGGCATGGCTATCAAACAAGTGCAATAGCGCTGTTTTGTAGCCGCAGAAAAGGAATTATAGCCCAACACCTACCCCTCCTATATTTGCACAGTTTAATTGACATCAGCTGTTAGTTTTCCCCTTTGGTTCTGACTCTTTTTGTTGCCTTAAACAACTCGGGTGACCAGCGGATAGGGGATCGTTGCGTTGATGTCCAGTTTGACAGGACAAGTGGGAGTTGAATGTGAGTCCATGCTGTGGTGTGGGGCCTGAGGGTTCGGTCTGACATTGGGCCTAATGTGAAGTGTGTACATGACACTAACTCTGGCTATGCAGCACTGACAAGGACTGTTACTCACCTCCCTTTATTGTCATGACAACATACTAATTTTAGTGAGCAGGGTAATGATGATGACATGTAAACAAAGGGGAACGTGCACCCAAGACTCGCAGGGTCTGTCCTCTTAAGAGGTAGACGTGTCTTTCGCTGACTTTTAGTGCCCGAGTATGAGGACACAGCTTTAAAAGTCATGACGCCATTAAAGGTCCAAAAAGCAAAAGTGCCGTTCAAGTGCTCGTCTTTTTTTTTTGATGTATGCCTTGCAAATTAACTGTTAGCTGGAAATACATCCTTGTTTTAATCCAGCCAAATCAAATGTAATCCTGGTTTTTCTTGTGATCTTACAAACCCTGTTATTTGTGCTAATGTTAACAGCTAACTGCTTGCAACTAGACAATGCCATCTGCAATGGCAGATGGCACCTACACCTACATAGGCTCCACCTGTACCCAACAACAACAAAAAAACACTTTAGGTTCAATCACCTGTCATGCCAAAAGTATAAGAGGTAGGTTAAAAGAGGGGAAATGCCCCTGCTACAGATTGCCCTCCCCCAGCGCTATGTTTTAATATAACCATTTGATAAGTACAGTGTAATTAAACAAGTGATCAAGCTCTTGATGTCTTTAAACCAAAAATCTAATGGGTTAGCATCTTCTCTGACAGGGCTTTTCGCCTTTCTTTTCTTTTTTTTCTTTTTCTCCCCCTCCTTTTTCTCCCAATTGTATCCGGCCAATTACCCCACTCTTCCGAGCCACCCTGGTCTCTGCTGATCCAGAGAGAGCTGCAGACTACCACATGCCGCCTCCGATACATGTGGAGTCGCCAGCCGCTTCCTTTCATCTGACAGTCAGGAGTTTCGCCAGGGGGATGCAGCACGTGGGAGGATAATGCTACTCTCCCCAGAGGAGGCGCTAGTGCAGCGACCACGACACATACCCATATCCGGCTTCCCACCCGCAGACGCGGCCAATTGTGTCTGTAGAGACGCCTGACAAAGCCGGAGAGTAACACGGGGATTCGAACTGGCAATCCCCGTGTTGGTAGGCAATGGAATAGACCGCCTTGCCCGGACACACCCGGCTTTTCGTCTTTCTTACCTGAAACGGATACAAAGTTCAAACTAGGTATTATCTGAAAGAATGAATGAGGATGGGGTTTTTTTTGGATTCACCCCCCCCACCTTTTCTTCCCAATTATACTTGGCCAATTACCCCACTCTTTCGAGCCGCCCCGGTCGCTACTCCACCCCTTCTAACGATCCGGGGAGGACTGCAGACCACACGTCTCCTCCGATACATGTGGAGTCGCCAGCCGCTTCTTTTCACCTAACAGTGAGGAGTTTCTCCAGGGGGATATAGTGCATGGGAGGATCACGCTATTCCCTCCAGTTCCCCCTCCCCCCTAAACAGGCGCCTCGGTCGACCAGAGGAGGCACTAGTGCAACGACCAGGACACATACCCACATCCGGCTTCCCACCCGCAGACACGGTCAATTGTGTCTGTAGGGACGCCCGACCAAGCTGTAGGTAACATGAGGATTCGAACCGGCAATCCCCGTGTCGGTAGGCAACGGAATAGACCACTACGCTACCCGGACACCCGATGTTTTTTTTTTAATAATATAAAATCTTAACCTTCATCATGACCTTTGATCCTGAAAAGCTTAGTACAGACCAAGCAATTACTTCTGTTTGCCTTTGTGGGGAAGAGTCAGATAGCTGGTGGCAAGTACTCTCAGGTCTCGCTGTTGATCTTTGTCGCCTGCAGACTCATGCAGCAGCCTCCAGGTTATCATTATCAGAGGAAGGGTAGACTGCAGTGCCTTGTCTCTGACCCTCTCAGCCCAGGCCAGATGAGGGAAATAGACCTTTGCGTGCCAACGGCACATTTTCTGTAACATCAACTGATTGGTCTGATTAGTCTTTATACAAAGAGCGGCGAGCGGCAACAATGTGGTAATGAGAAAGGGAGTGAAGGAAAAAAAATCGGCTTGGAAATGAAAGGGGCAGTTCTCTCACAATGGGAGAGCTTGGTGAGCGGGTTTGGCTTCGGTCCGCGGCTCAGTTTAGTTCGCCAGGCAGCGTCCACACTACATTATATGTCCATACGCCAAGCCGGATGGTGTGACTGGCTGTTGAGACGCATGACACATCATAAACCTGTGTAATGCCACCCCCCCCTTCCCGGCTTACATCCCCATGGCTACAAATGCCCCCAGTAGCACAAGTTTCCTTTGCCCTTTTACTTTCCCTGCCATACCGCTCTCTCTCTCTCTCTCTCTCTCTCTCTCTCTCTCTCTCGCTCTCTCTCTCTCTCTCTCACTCTCCCTCCCCACTCTCAGCTTTATACCTCCAAGCCTGGGAGCGGAATTCTGGGAACATTTTTCCATGTGAAACGGCGAGGGTCAGTGCAGGGGTGTGACGCCACGGCATTGTTCCCGCTGCGAGAAGAGGAACCGTGCGCCGTGAGGCCAATTCCTGTCCGGTCCAAAAAAACAGCCACTTTCTCACACCGCTTTCCTTCCTCCACCCGACAGCTCAAAACAATCCCAGAGTGCCTGTGGGTACAGGGTACAACAACGCAGGCCAGGGGACAAGCTGACAGAAAGAAAGAGAGAGAGAGAGAGAGAGAGAGAGAGAGAGAGAGAGAGAGAGAGAGAGAGAGAGAGAGAGAGAGAGAGAGAGAGAGAGAGAGAGAGCAGGTAAAACAGTTCTGTCCGACGGTTAACACGGTGTTTTGAAGAAGAAAAAAAAAAAAGGGAAAAGACACCCCTCTGTGCCCGCCTGACAACAGCTCAAACAAACGCTGAGCTGATGTAAGCCTTGACAGCAGGCTGTAAGTCCACCAGCGTGTGTCCTGACTTGCAGCAAAACAAATAAACAGCTTTATCATAAAACAGCCACTGCTCCGAAAGGCCACTTCCAAATTTGATGATGTCTAATGTGATGTGTGGTAACGGCAGTTGTGTGTGTCTGTGTGCAAAAGGTGGGCACACCCATGAGGGACAAAAAAAATGGTTCGTCTCTAATGACCGATTTGAAAGTCAATCGAGCGTCACAGAGCATCTTCAGCTGTTCCGGTGTCTGCCTCTCTGAATGTCGGCCAAACCTATTTCGCCCCATTTCACCCTGAATAGTCCCCAGAGAACCAAACTAGTGGCCATAATCATATCTTATGGGGTACCGCTGTAACCAAAAACCCAGCGGCCGGGTCCTATTTCTGGCTACAGCAAAGCTAACATTATAGTCACTGGGATGAAATAAGGTGCAGACAAACGGAAGCACCTCTTTTATCATATATCATTAGTTATTTTGCTATGATTGGGTACATTACAGCAGGGCTTTTTTGAGCCTTCCAAAGGTTTGTACACATACGCAGAGTTTCATTCAGAACAGGAAGATGTCTAGACCAGTTCAGGGTAGAATCTGCAGTTGCTCGTCTTCGGTTGCAGTACTGCTCAGGTCAGAAGTTTAATGAGTTCCAAATGTGCATGCGTGTGTGTGTGTGTGTGTGTGCACGTGCATGCACCATTTGTGATTGTTCTTGTCTGTGTACATTTTAGACAGTTATATGTCTGCTTGCCTCTTAATGTGTGTGCAATTTTGTGTTTTTGTGTTTGTTCATATACATTTGTGTGTGTGTGTGTGTGTGTGTATGTTGTTGCATGTTTTTTGAACTGGGAACAGGGCCTTGGATACGTGCACTACCAATACCCCCCCCCCTCACCAGACACACACACACACACACACACACACACACCGACGCTTCTGATCCCTAAACTGCCCCTCTCTTCCCCCTCCAGAGCTATGATCATCCCATTGTTTTACTCCGTGGTGCAATCTGCACGTATGGACGCCCCATGAACTGCATTCCTCATCGCCTTATCATCATCCCCTGTTTATAGACCTGGGGTGTATTCCAGAGAGCAGGTTTGGTGAAAACTCTTGAGTTTCTTAAATGAGGGAAACTCTGGGTTTTCCGTTCCAGATAGAGAGGTAACTCAAACTCTGGGCCAGTTACCATGGTAACTGAGTCAGTTACCACCCAGTGTTTGAGATACCTCTCTTTTTGGAATGGAAAACCCAGATTCCCTAATCTTAGGGTTGACAAACTCAGAGTTTTCACTTAAACCCGCTTTTTGAAATACAGCCCTGGTACAGAGCAGCCTTGCCAGGACTCCCTGAGTAAAGTGGTTGCTTTCTATGTATGCTTTCCTGCAGACAACGAGGAGGAAATGAAAAAGGAAGGATGAGCCTTCCAAATCCCTCTCATACGTAAAATCATCAATGTTTCTATTTTAGTGTTTGACGCTCTAATTATTACTTAGCATGAAGTATTTTCTTCAAGGTAACTTTATCATACTTTTTTTTTACGCTTTTGTGTTTTGTTCCTTTTTTTTTTCTTTCTTTGCGATGAAGTTTTTTTTTCTTCCCTCTACCTGTTTTGTTTTGTCCAGAATGGAAACGGAGAGCTCCATAGAGGAGTGAAAATAGCCACGGCTGCTCTCTAGAGTTTCCTGCCTGTTGTCAGGCTTGTCTGCGTGCGTGCCCTGTCCTCCGTCCTCCTTGGCCTGCTTGTCCTCCCCAACCCGCCCCTCCATGTCTGAGGATGCGACGTGTTTGTGTGTGTGTGTGTGTGTGTGTGTGTGTGTGTGTGTGTGTGTGTGTGTGTGTGTGTGTGTGTGTGTGTGTGGGCTGGATGTCTGGGAAAGCCTCTGACATAGCTGAGGAAAGAGAAAACCAGCGGGCCTAATTTAGTCTGCAAGTGTGTATGTGTATATGTGTGTATGTGCGAGTGTGTGGTGTTGGATCATGAAGGAAACACCTGTCCCGTGTGACCGTCAGCACCGCTGCGTTTATCTGACCCCACTCACATCAGGTGGCTTCCTGGTTTGCGTCAGACGTCGCTCCCCAAGGCTTCCTGTGATTGGCTGCTGCAAACTCCTCCCCTTCCTGTCCCAGTGTTCATTGATCTTGAGCGGGTTGTTAACTTCCCTGTGTAGCTCTGCTTGGAGCCCAACATTAAAGACAGCTCAGCAGTGCCAAGCCTTCTTTTATGCTTTCTTTACAATGTTATATAATATCTCTGAAAGTGACAAATGAGTATGCTTGATGCGTTCACACAAAGCCCCAATTCTGACCACATGTCACCCAAAGTATCCAGAGCGCTATGAATGCCCAAAACCCAAATATTTTTTCTTTTCCTCCAAAAAAAAAAGAAGAAAAGAAAGTAAAAACCTTGAAAATACACCAAAATATTCCGTGGCGCAGTCGCACCCTGCCAGTCTGCACATCATGAGCCCGGATGATGAAATTTATCACTGGAGAAAAAAAAAAATCCATTTCACCTTTTGATCAGTCCCACGTTTGGTTTTTCGACAGTACGGCGTAGGCTTCCCTTAAAATGATTTGTATTGCTGATAGAACATTTAAAACAAACTGAATGTGAGAAAATAATGCACCAACTCAAATAAAGTCCGTTTACAACAAGGCAGCGGGGGCTTCCTCGACCCCTCTGCCATCGGGAGCGTTTCATCTCCCATCAAAGGCTCCCCCGTTTCCTGTATTCACCTGGTAAACAGGACACTCTTCTTTCTTTTTGTTTATCTTCTAATCCTCCTCCTGCCTCCCATCCTCCCTCACTAGCCGGGTTTCAGTCAAAGCATTTTATACGCATTATGAAGTACGGCGTTAGAGAATGGAAACGGCAAAATTCGCACAAAAAAACAAAAACAACTTTTTTCCATATCGCAAAATAAATTGACGCTCACTTGAGGTGGTTTTTGCTGCACTTATGAACGATTGCAACTTTTTGGAAATGCAACTTCAGCTTAATCACATTACATCTTAAATTCACAACTTCAAACTCACCACGGCCTGCGTTTGTTTTTTTTAGCATTACTAGGCTGTCATGATGCAGATGCAGGGATGCTATGCCCCCATTAGTTTTTCCGAGGAAAGTCCTACACAGATGAGCAACTGCAAACGTCCCAGCGAACAAAAAACGTCCCCAGCACGTCCCCTAAAGGTCCTCTCCGGAACGTCCAATAAATGTCATTGTGTAGGGTTTTCATTACGTCATGGGGATGTTATCGCAGGACGTCCCTGTAATGTCAAAGGGACGTTATTGCGGGACATCCCTGTAAAGTTGCGAAGACGTTACAGGGACATTAGGGGAAAGTCCTCTAGGCGTCCCTGTGACATCTCAGGGACGTTTGCACGGGACGTTAGGGGACATTATTGCGTGACATTCAGGGAACGTCCCGAGGACATTACAGGGATTTGGGGGAATGTCCTCTAGATGTCCCCGCGATGTCTCAGGTATGTTATTGTGGATACAGGTACGTTAGTCTACTAGATGTCCCTGGGACATCACAGGGATGTTATTCTGGGACATTCTTTGAACGTCTCGCAACGTTCCCGTGACGTCATGAAACCCCTACACAGTGACATTTACCGGACATTCGGAGAGGACCTTTAGAGGACGTGCTGGGGGTGTTCTTTGTTTGCTGGGGTGTCTTATCATCTGCATATTCGTGGATTAGCACTTGTCTTAAATATGCAAAAGATAGGGCGTCCGGGTGGCGTAGCGGTCTATTCCGTTGCCTACCAACACGGGGATCGCCGGTTCGAATCCCTGTGTTACCTACGGCTTGGTTGGGCATCCCTACAGACACAATCGGCTGTGTCTCCGGGTGGGAAGCTGGATGTGTCCTGGTCACTGCACTAGCGCCTCCTCTGGTCGGTCGGGGCGCCTGTCCGGGGGGGGGGTGTAGCGTGATCCTCCCACACGCTACATCCCCCTGGCTAAACTCCTCACTGTCAGGTGAAAAGAAGCGGCTGGTGATTCCACATGTATCAGAGGAGGCATGAGGTAGTCTGCAGCCCTCTCCCGCTTAGCAGAGGGGGTGGAGCAGCGACCGGGACGACTTGGAAGAGTGGGGTAATTGGCCGGATACAACTGGGGAGAAAAAGGGGGAAGAAATAAGAAAATAAAAATAACGCAAAAGATAGAACGTATCAGAAAGAAAACGTGTTCGGTACAGTAAATCGTTAGGTTTGTAACTTGAAGTAAACACAAATGAATGAATGAACTCTTGCAGTGCGGTAATAGTGCATAGGTTTAGTACAATTAAGCACTTGAAAACTCCCGCAGTGGCTACATCTGTTGTTAATATGAGTTATATTACATTAAAAATAAACGTCTCCCTCAGCATGTCTTGCACACCTCATCCCGTACAGTTGCAGGGCAGCAGAAACCATGTCGCGGTGTGTGCGGTGGCTGGACTCCAGCCGACACCGTGGCTCAAAGTAGTCATCTTATTAACTTCAAGGTCACACCAAGACAATGCAGCAAAGAGGAGGCAGGAATAACAAGTCCTGGGTTGATAAAAGAGGCTTTCTGCAGCGTCTCGGCTGTCTGCACAAAGAGAGAAACCTTGTTCAAGCGATGTGCAAAAAGCCGGTATGACGCTCCATTTTGATGATAAGGTATGCACACTGACAGTCCCCATGATGCTAAATTATACCTGCTGTTATTCCTTAAGAGCATCCTGACCTCGCCGCTGACCCAATAAATGGACCCAAAGGACAACTAGCCTAAGTGCCTTTATGAGGGGCAGGTAATCGAATATGGCTTAAAGGAAGCAATTCAATCACCTTTGCCGGTGACACAGCGTGCCCCTCTTTCTCTTTCTCTTTCCCCGGCTGAAGCTCGGTCTGACAGTGTGGCGTCTTCTAAAGAATGCAGGCGTTTGAGACCGAATGGTCCTCCAGTGTTGCACTTGGGGGGGGGGCTGCAGGATCCATGTTTGTTTGGGAGCTGCAGAGTGCTTTTTCTTTTCCTTTTCTTCTTTTTCCCCTTTTCTCCCCAATTGTATTCGGCCAATTACCCCACTCTTCCGAGACATCCCGGTCGCTGCTCCACCCCCTCTGCTGATCCGGGGAGGGCTGCAGACTGCCGCACGTCCCCTCCGATACATGTGGAGTCGCCAGCTGCTTTTTTTTTCACCTGGCAGTGACGAGTTTCACTAGGGGGATTACACTATTCCCCCCCAGTTCTCCCCTCTCCCCCGAACAGATGCCTCACCGGCCAGAGGAGGCGCTAGTACAGCGACCAGGACACATATCCACATCTGGCTTCCCGCCCGCATACACGGCCAATTGTGTCTGCAGAGACGCCTGACCAAGCCGGAGGTAACACTGTCCACACTAAGAAAAACAAGTACCTAAGTGTGTACCTCAGTGGGTGCAAATGCTTGTCGCCGGGGCAGTACCTTTCTGAAGTACAATAATGTACCCATGTAAAGACACTTCATTGTCTTTTAAGTACCTTTGTTACCTTTCAGCTTATGGAAAGATACATATCTGATCCTTCAAAGTACAGGGTTGTACCTCTGTTGCTGTAATGTACATACCTATGAGCACAGAAGTGTACCTCTTTTGTACCTCAATTTCTGAGTATAGAAAATGGAGATTCGAACCGAAGATCCCAGTGTTGGTAACGGAATAGACCGCTACGCTACCCGGATGCCCCAGAGTGCTTTTTCAATAGTCCAAAGTGCCCTCGACCTCATTCATCCTTTCAAACCAATATTAGGCAAAGCTGATTTCTTGTGTGCATTGAAATTATGAAGTCACATCTTTAGTGTTCATACTGACTTTAGAATTTGCTTTGCAATACATCAAAAACATTTAGTTTTATTTAGAGGGTTCTCTCTGAATTGTTTCCAAGCCATTTTATGAAAGCATTAAAATAAGCACACCGTAGTAGTGTCCCCGAATGTACATATGTTATTTTGGAAAGCATGGATAATATTTTCATTAACTGAGAAAGATGGTATTCATATCAGCATTATAGGTTACAGTATTTTGGTTTGACGTTTTTTTATTTTAGCAATTCCTTGATAGCATTATAATATAGAATGACTTTACAAGCTGGCAGGGATAATAATATGGGATTTGATGTGTGCGGTTTAGTCTGAGTGGTGGTGGTGGGGGGGTGGAATAAGTGTAAGGGGGCTGTTGGACTGGTTAGCACAGCATGTGTCTATTCATTTTCCTTCTTCTCGATCCCTCGTGCATCGTTGAGTAATTTTAAATTTCCATTTAAAAATTAGACTTTAGCATGAGTTTATTTATGTGCGTTTGATTGTACACTTGCCGGGGCAAGTGTGCTTTACCTGAGAACCACAAATCAAGGTTTTATGGGGGATTGTCATTTGGCGCTACTGTAGCTAACATGCTGTTTTATCACATGCATATGCCAGGACAACGGTAGTATACACTTTTCCTGCGAGGGAAATGAATGTACATCGGGTTCAAAAAACTTCAGGATGTATGCCACTCAGAGATGGACCTAGGCAGAATTAAGTTTTGGGCCCCGCATGGTAGAGGTCTAGACCTTGAGTCGAAACAATTTTGAAATTTTATGAAACTCCAAAAGCCATTTCCTGCAATCTGGAGCTTTAAATTATAGATAGAATTAGGTAACAAAATCGCAAATTATTTTCCTACCCTGTCCCCCATGCCCAAGTTGAGTAAAAAATATTAAGATAATTTAATGTAGGGGCGTCTGGGTCGCGTGGCGGTCTATTCCATTGCCTGCCAACACGAGGATCACCGGTTCGAATCCCCGTGTTACCTCTGGCTTGGTTGGGTGTCCCTACAGACACAATTGGCCGTGTCTTCGGGTGGGAAACCGGATGTAGGTATATGTCCTGGATGCTGCATTAGTGCCTCCTTTGGTCGGTCGGGGCCCCTGTTTGGGTGGGGGGGACTGTGGGGAACAGCATGATCCTCACACGCGCTACGTCCCCCTAGTGAAACGCCTCACTGTCGGGTGAAAAGAAGCGGCTGATGACTCCACGTGTATGGGAGGAGGCATGTGGTAGTCTACAGCCCTCCCCGGATCGGCAGAGGGGGTGGAGCAGCGACCGGACGGCTCAGAAGAGTGGGGTAATTGGCCGTATACAATTGGGGCGACGGGGGGCTTCCAAAAAAATAACAAAATAATGTAATTATTTAGAGGTCCACATATGTCAGCAACAACTTCTAAATCTATAATTCTACACAATTGTGTTTGCCTTCATTTTGACAATGTTCACTCATAGATTTTCATCATTACTTTGTGCCAAACGACTACTGCATGGTGCATTGTAGTTGGGAAGGGTTTCCTCTAAATGGTGTTTACCTCAATGTCCACATATCTACATTCCTGTGTTCCTGAGATTAGCTGCACATGTCTCCTCCTCGGAGTAAAAAGCTGAGTTTGCTATCTTATAAAGGTTTGGTTGCAAAATGTTTTTTAAAAAATACCCTGCTGGAACTTGGATGATAGATCTGACAGTGGGCCATGCTGAGAGCAGGGCTGTCACAATGCTGTCATGTCTTATTAAGTGGTTAAAGTCCGCTGTTGTCACTAAAATATGGTTTGTAATGAGGAATGACAACTTCAATCCCCAACCCCATCCCCACCCTCCACTAAGGTCTGTCAACAAGTGTGGAGCCCGTCAATCAATGTGGATGTGGGTGTGGATGTGGGTGTGTGCGGGGGTAGGGAGGCTACATTGCTTTCTGTTTCCGATCAGCATCCAGGACGCCGTACACAACAACAGACAGGCCTCCTCACTCGAGGAGCCTGGCCTCGTGTCAGCCCTTGACTTCCGTGGTTGTTCCATGTTGTCTCCAGGTTCCCATGTTGTAATTGAGCAGGTGTTTTAACCCCTCTCCTCGATGCCCACGCCATCGCCCTCTTTCCATCTGAAATGCCCAGTGAGACATGTAACCGTTAAAGGTGGTGGCTGGGCTCCCCTATGAGGTCCCCCCCGGTTTGCAGGAGAAGAAAATAATGAGCCTAATTGACTCGGGGGGTAATTTTCAAGCAATTTCCTTTTTAATGGTCCATGGTTTGATGCCATTTGTTGTGGTAAATGCCATGTGCACGTTAATGGTCTCTCTTTGAATGAACCCTGCTCTCTCAAGTCCCAAGTGATGTTAAGATCCAATGAGTCCCCCCCCCACCCGCAAAAAAAAAGGTCTCATTTAAACCTGGACTGCCTTGCATGACAAATGCAATAGTAAATGCTAATTTTGTGTTGAGAGCTGGTTTGGGATTGGGTTTCAATCTAAGCTGATGGGGAGGTGGTTCTTGAGTCAAGTTGGTGAGGTACCCTAGTGTATTGTACCAAGCACACCCCTCGCCCCGCCCGACCTGAAACTATGCACTCCTGCATCAGAATCTTTTGTCTCATCCATGAGCGGCACTGAATTGATGGGTAACCCCCCCCCCCGTTCCCCCCTTCGCTCATTGCCCGTGGTTGTGTATGAAGCAACGATCTTTGTCTCGTCTACGTGACGTTATTGTGTGTCTGCCTCTGACATTTGCAGCATGTGGGGGGGATGTGTGTGTGTGTGTGTCATTTGGGTTGGTCGTTGGCTGGAGGTTTTCTCATCAGGGGCCATGGTTCCCAGGGATATTTACTCCCTGAGGCAGGGAAGTGACATTGGCCAGAGTTAGATTTGGTTGGAGAAAAACAGCCTCTACATCATACAGTGGAACACATGGCCTCTCATACATGCACATTTACTTACACACACACACACACACACACACACACACACACACACACACACACACACACACACACACACACACATGCATGCACAATCTTAATCACACAGAGCCATCTGGGCTGGGCAAACATGTCAAATATGGCCAATTCAACTCCCATCACTCATGAAGTGAAGTCATTGTGAAGCTTAGAAAATAGGAGCCTCATTAAAATGGTATAGGTGCAACAGTGTATAGTGGAGCGAAATGAACAATATATTTCTTTTCAGCTTACCTCCAGAGCCCGAAAAGACATCCTATAAAGATTTCCACAGCAATGGGTAAAAAATGTGAGGATGATTATCTGAAATTGGTTCTACTCGGATGAATGGCACACCGGTCTCGCCCTCGACACAAGTGCAGTGGCTGCTGATGTATTGGCTCAGTGACCTTGAAACGGTCCAACTGTGAGGAACAAATATTTCACCGGCTTCATGATGTCAGAATTATATATATCGATGTAAACTTGTGTTTCCTCCAATGGCCTGGGAAATGTTCAACTTAAAGGCCTATAGCTCTGTCGGTTGCTGAGGCCTGTCTTCCCTCGTTGTTCTCGGCTAATTTGCTGAGGCAAAGCCATTTGAATTGTGTCACTGGAGATCGAAGGAAGCTATACATTTCGGGGGCCCTTGTCCTGCTGATGGACATTTACCTGACACAGGGCACAGAGGGTGTGGGACAGAGCAGGGAGGCTGTGAAACCTCAGATACACTCAGATTTTTTTGTTGTCTTTTCATATTTAGTATTGAATTCTCAAAGCCAATCAATTATGGAGTTGTACTGAATATAAGTTGATACAAATATGCTCTCAAAGTGCTCTGAAAGCAGTATGCATGTATACTATTCCGCTCCACATTTGTTTAGCACTATTACCAACACCATTGATTGTTTCCAGAAAAAAAAACTGCTATATAGTATGTATAAAACCTGTCAAGTAAATTCTCTATGAGATAGTACAAGCCTGTTTCATGCTATAAGCAATAATCATGAAACATGATGCTTGAAAACAGACTTTTACTGTCTCATAGACAATTTACTTGACTAACTGGATTATATATATATATATATACAGTGCATCCGGAAAGTATTCACACCCCTTCACTTTCCCCACATTTTGTTATGTTACAGCCTTATTCCAAAATGGATTAAATTCCTTTTTTTTCTCATCAATCTACATACAATACCCCATAATGACAAAGTGAAAAAGGTTTTGTAGAAATTTTTGCAAATTTATTAAAAATAAAAAACTGAAATATTGCATGTACATAAGTATTCACACCCTTTACTCAGTACTTGGTTGAGGCACCCTTGGCAGCGATTACAGCCTCAAGTCTTCTTGGGTATGAAGCTACTAGCTTGGCACACCTATATTTGCGGTATTTCTCCCATTCTTCTCTGCAGATCCTCTCGAGCTCTGTAAGGTTAGATTTGGAGCGTTGCTGCACAGCTATTTTCAGGTCTTTCCAGAGATGTTCAATGGGGTTCAAGTCTGGGCTCTGGCTGGGCCACTCAAGGGCATTCACGGACTTGTCTCGAAGCCATTCCTTCGTTGTCTTGGCTGGTTGCTTAGGGTCGTTGTCACAGAGGAACGTTGGAGCTCTGTCAGAGTGACCATCGGGTTCTTGGTCACCTCCCTGACCAAGGCCCTTCTCCCCCGATTGCTCAGTTTGGCTGGGTGGCCAGCTCTAGGAAGACTCCTGGTGGATCCAAACTTGTTCCATTTACGAATGATTGAGACCACTGTGCTCTTCGGGACCTTAAAAGCTGTAGAAAATTGTTTGTACCCTTCCCCAGATCTGTGCCTTGATACAATCCTGTCTCGGAGGTCCACAGACAATTCCTTTGACTTCATGGCTTGGTTTCTGCTCTGACATGCACTGTCAACAGTGGGACCTTATGTAGACAGGTGTGTGCCTTTCCAAATCATGTCCAATCAATTGAATTTACTAGAGATGGACTCCAATCAAGATGTAGAAACATCTCAAGGATGATTAGTGGAAACAGGATGAACCTGAGCTCAATTTTGAGTGTCATAGCAAAAGGTGTGAATACTTGGGTACATGCAATATTTCAGTTTTTTATTTTTAATAAATTTGCAAAAATTTCTACAAAACCTTTTTCACTTTGTCATTATGTGGTATTGTGTGAATACTTTCCGGATGCACTGTGTATGTATGTATATATATACACTACCGTTCAAAAGTTTGGGATCACCCAAACAATTTTGTGTTTTCCATGAAAAGTCACACTTATTCACCACCATATGTTGTGAAATGAATAGAAAATAGAGTCAAGACATTGACAAGGTTAGAAATAATGATTTGTATTTGAAATAAGATTTTTTTTACATCAAACTTTGCTTTCGTCAAAGAATCCTCCATTTGCAGCAATTACAGCATTGCAGACCTTTGGCATTCTAGCTGTTAATTTGTTGAGGTAATCTGGAGAAATTGCACCCCACGCTTCCAGAAGCAGCTCCCACAAGTTGGATTGGTTGGATGGGCACTTCTTTGAGCAGATTGAGTTTCTGGAGCATCACATTTGTGGGGTCAATTGAACGCTCAAAATGGCCAGAAAAAGAGAACTTTCATCTGAAACTCGACAGTCTATTCTTGTTCTTAGAAATGAAGGCTATTCCATGCGAGAAATTGCTAAGAAATTGAAGATTTCCTACACCGGTGTGTACTACTCCCTTCAGAGGACAGCACAAACAGGCTCTAACAGGTACTATTTAATGAAGATGCCAGTTGGGGACCTGTGAGGCGTCTGTTTCTCAAACTAGAGACTCTAATGTACTTATCTTCTTGCTCAGTTGTGCAACGCGGCCTCCCACTTCTTTTTCTACTCTGGTTAGAGCCTGTTTGTGCTGTCCTCTGAAGGGAGTAGTACACACCGGTGTAGGAAATCTTCAATTTCTTAGCAATTTCTCACATGGAATAGCCTTCATTTCTAAGAACAAGAATAGACTGTCGAGTTTCAGATGAAAGTTCTCTTTTTCTGGCCATTTTGAGCGTTTAATTGACCCCACAAATGTGATGCTCCAGAAACTCAATCTGCTCAAAGAAGTGCCCATCCAACCAATCCAACTTGTGGGAGCTGCTTCTGGAAGCGTGGGGTGCAATTTCTCCAGATTACCTCAACAAATTAACAGCTAGAATGCCAAAGGTCTGCAATGCTGTAATTGCTGCAAATGGAGGATTCTTTGACGAAAGCAAAGTTTGATGTAAAAAAAATCTTATTTCAAATACAAATCATTATTTCTAACCTTGTCAATGTCTTCACTCTATTTTCTATTCATTTCACAACATATGGTGGTGAATAAGTGTGACTTTTCATGGAAAACACAAAATTGTTTGGGTGATCCCAAACTTTTGAACGGTAGTGTATATATATATATATACACACACACACACACACACACACACACACACACACACACACACACACACACACACACACATACATACACGCTAGGCGGCATCGTGGCTCAGTGGTTAGCACGGTCACCTCACAGCAAGAAGGTCCTGGGTTCGAGCCCCGGGGTAGTCCAACCTTGCGGGTCGTCCCAGGTTGTCCTCTGTGGAGTTTGCATGTTCTCCCTGTGTCTTTGTGGGTTTCCTCCGGGTGCTCCGGTTTCCTCCCACAGTCCAAAGACATGTAGGTCAGGTGCATCGGCTGTACTAAATTGTCCCTAGGCCTTGGCCTGTCCAGGGTGTCTCCCCGCCCAATGACTGACTGCTGGGATAGGCTTGATCATCCCTGCGACCCTGAGAGCAGGATAAGTGGTTTAGGTAATTGATGGATGGATGGACGGCTGGGTGCATGTGTGCCATTTACCTGGGGAAGAGAAGGCAAAAGCATGCACTATGGGAAGAAGGTAAGCCAGGGGAGTCAGTGTGATGCTCTGGGCAATGTTCTGCTGGGAAACCTTGGGTCCTGGCATTCATGTGGGTATTTACTTTGACATGTACCACCTACCTAAACATCATTGCAGACCAGGTTCACCCCTTCATGACAACAGTATTCTCTGATGGCAGTGGCCTCTTTCAGCAAGATAATGCTCCCTGGCACACTGCACATATGGTTCAGGAATGGTTTGAGGAACATGACAAAGAGTTCAAGGTGTTGCCTTGGCCCCCAGATTCCCCAGATCTCAATCTGATCAAGCATCTGTGGGATGTGCTGGAAAAACAAGTCCGATCCATGGAGGCTCCATCTCGCAACTTACAGGACTTAAAGGATCTGCTGCTAATGTGTTGGTGCCAGATACCAGAGGACTCCTTCAGAGGTCTTGTGGAGTCCATGCCTTGACGGGTCAGAGCTGTTTTGGCAGCATGAGGGGGACCCACACAATATTAGGCAGGTGGTTTTAATGTTTTGGCTGATTGGTGTATACTGATACTGATTTCAATTTGATTACGCTGAATGCTCTTCTGACCGATGCCTTTAAGACAAATTCCCATATTTCCACTCTTTAGTAATTCTTAAAATATTAATTTGCTGCTTATTGTATTTGTGACTGGGGAAATTCTGCTGGTTAAAAGTTGTAAGAACAACCCTTAGATTTCACACGAAAATGTCCTTTTTAATGCTTTCTGTTACGAGGGGTTTTATAATGTTAGCTAATCCACAAATATCCATATCATGAATGGTTTTGTTGGACTTTACCGTAACAAAAATGCTTGATGGGATTTTCTGTTTTCTCCAAAGCAGCCAAATGCAGAAGAGTTGAAGAGGAAGACAAGTTCTTGGGATAAAAAGAAGAAACAGCAAACCAAACTCATACAAAAGCTTTCCCATCAGACGCTCCATAATTAATACCTAGAGCTCAGTTTTGACCACTTTTTTCTCGTTTTGGCACTGAGGAGGGTGCTGACACGACAGCACTGGCAACTGTTCAATTTCAAATGGATCTCTGGGATTTGGAGGAGGCAAACAAACACCATTACCAGTATCACCGTACAATCTTAAGCAATGAGACCTGTCATAAAATAAACTCAATATTGAATAGTAATGTTATTAAGGTACATATTAAGACATTGATTTAGGCACTTTAAGCTTTCCAGGGAGTATCGTAATCGAGCAAGGAATAGCAAATTATATTTTTTTTCCCAAAAGGAATTCATTGCATATTGGATTGCAACTCTTCTTATCCACTTTTATATTCACTCCCACTGTCAACCACACACACACCCCCCCACACACACACACACACACACACACAAAACGAGCCCCACCCAGCACGTTCCCACTGCATTTTCTAGTCAGGCTCCGGCAAAAAGCCTTCTGCCAAGATTCTCTAGACCCAGCTCACGAGAAAATCTCACATCTTTCAAAACTCCCATCTGTGCTTGACTCCAGAGGAGATTTCCTCGTCTGTCTCGTCACACCACTGCAGCAGTTTCAACATCACGGCCGGCATCCTGCTCCGACTTGTGCTGTGGCTCAAGCCGGGAGTTATTTCATTGTCATGTCGATCTGATTATGCCTGTCTGGGTGATCCAAGATAACTTCGGGGTTTCTTTCCTCATTATCAGTGTAGTTACTGTGCCGTCTTGCTCACACATTACGACCCCCTCGGCTTATCGCCTGTCTTGCGTGTGCGGTCTTTTTGAGAAACATTCTTCCCCTACCTGTCCCAGAGCACATAACCAGCAGCACAGAGCCGTTTTAGCTTGTTAGAGGATCTGAAAACCTCTTTTATGAAGAAGCCCAGTTTCTTTATGTGCATGGTAAGTATGAAATTTGGGGAGTTAAATCATATACGAGTGTTTTTGCAAATATTGATATTTTAGATAGACAGAAATAGGCAGGTATAGGAAGGCAGGCAGACGGAGACAGACAGACATATGGAGGAGGGTAGGAGAGTAGGTTTGTATGCAGGTAGGTACTTTATCTTGGAGGAAAATTCAATAGTTGCTACAACATGCACAGCAGCAACATGATGCTCAGCCTTTAATGAGGCTTATGGAAATCTAAACTATATATTTAAGCCCCTTCATGAAAACCCAACTTGTTATGGTAATGTATGACGACACATTAGACAGCACCGTTACCCCACTATGCAAAAAAAACAAAACTATTTTAAACTGCAATAAGCAACAAAGAGCTTTTTTTTTTTTTTAACTATTTTGATCCCCGTGGAGAAATTCTTCCTCTGCATTTAACCCATCTCAGCTGTTTAGCTAGGAGCAGTGGGCAGCCACAGTGCAGTGCCCGGGGACCAACTCCAGTTCTTCTTTCCATTGCCTCGTTCAGGGGCACAGACAGGAGTATTAACCCTAACATGCATGTCTTTTTGATGGTGGGGGAAACCGGAGCACCCGGAGACATCCCACTGCAGACACGGGGAGAACATGCAAACTCCACACAGAAAGAACCTGGTATGACCCCCAAGGTCAGACAACCTCAGGGTTCAAACCCAAGACCTTCTTGCTGTGAGGCGACAGCGCTAACCACTGGGCCACTGTGCCACCGTGAGCTGCTGTGCTATTTGCCATGCAGAAAAGTTGCCAAAGCTAAAGTTGCATCATTGCAAAGTTTCAGTGAGTATTATTCTTAATTTTAGCCAATCAGCATCCAGCTGCTGCTCCAATTAAAGAGGTGTGGGACTTGCTCGGCCTTTGGTCCGAGAGATGGTGTGTCACTGTGTTTGCCCAATCAAAATAGTGCATATGAGCAATGTGTGTCAGCAGAGCCTCGTCTCGTAGTCCCTCAGCGCTGCCTCTGGCCTTAATCAGCCAAAGTCAAGATGATAAGTCCCCTTCCGGTCCCACAGCATGTTTTCTGCAGAGGTATTTTATACAATCACGGGGATGACATCATCCTCCAGCTATGTCGGGCTACCGCCGCGGGCTAGAGTGCATTTGAGTTAACGCCAAAATGTCATGACACAAGCCATGCCCTTTTTCCTCTTCTCCGTCCGTCTCCATCTGTCTCTCTCTTTCTCTCGCTATATTCTTATGTGTGAAAACAGCGGGAGGGTTTTTCTTAGACATTCCTTAGGCTGGAAGAGTGACAGCTCGCCTGGCGATCATCTGGATCCAAGTTTCAAGTGGAAGGGAGGGAAAAGCATATCAGGCCAAAGAGCAAGAAAGGGAGGAAACGGCAAAATGTTACAAGAAAAAAAATATTTCATTAGATGAGGAATGAGAAAGAAAAAGGGAGAAAAAAAAGCACCTCGGGTGTTTTTTTGGAAATGCAGACCTATAATCACTACAAATCATGTGAAGGCCTGTATTTAAGGTAAAGGCTTTCGGTACTCACCTCAATTAGAACAGGCCCATCAAAAAAAGGTTTTGGGGCGCAGCAAAAAATATCAAAAACGAACTGTGTGCCTTTATTTGTGGCTTTTCCGTTGCGTGACACTGAGTTGTGTTACAAGGAGGCTATAATACAACATTCCTGTCTGCGTAGAAAACCTTAGAACAATAGAAGCATCGATTTAAATAGCTTTTTCAGCTTGAATCTATTATGACCGGCCAAAGTATTTCACAGGCTAGGAGAAATATAAAGGGAATTTCCTTGAAGCAGAACACCGCAGCCCAATGTTCTTGAAATGGGTCAACACGCTGGTCGAACATAACCTATTTGATTGATGCCAGTGGAAACTTTATTTTAATGGGGGGGGGGATGAAATAAGCGTGTTCGAAGCTGTGCAGACTGGAACGTTTGTAAGCTGTTTGATGCTTTCGTTGTGGAAGCGTTTGATTGCATGGCGAGTGCGTTCTCACCATAGGTGAGCTGTAGGCGCTTAGAAACCAGGCCCGGCACCGGCACCGGCACCATGCTCAGGGGAGCCCATTCTCACGCCCAGCTCGTCACACATGGACGCTTGTTGAGGACGACCTCTTCGTCACTGTTCAGCGCTCTAGGTTCCCCTTTAATGTCAACTTTCAACGTGGAGGGACTGAGAACACTCACTGGCACACAAAAAACCCCCAAAAACAAACAAAACCCAACCCTAACGTTATTACATCAAAATGAGTTCTATCACACGAGAACAAGAAACCGTCCCTGGTGCCAGCACGTGATTTTAACACAACTCCTTACGTGCCACAGCCACGTAACGCGAGTGTTAAGAGGTGGTGGTCGTTTCACGTGTTTCTGTGAGCCGGTGTTGATGAATGCACACAGAGAAAAGATAGATTCAGACTCTGTACTTCTATTAAAAAACAAAACAGTCGGGATCATCTCGAATGTTTTGTGTGTGTGTGTGTGCCTAAAACTACCCTCCACGTTGGAAGTTGACGTTAAAGGGGTACCCGGAGCGTCGGACAGTGACGGGGAGGTCGGCCTCAACAAGCGTCCATGTGAGACGAGCTGGGAGTGAGACCGGTCAGTGCAGCAGGACCGCATCGTGGCTGAATAGCCACGCTGCAGGTGTGCGCACGGATGAAGACCCCCCCTCCCCCCGCTAGTCTCCTGTGATTAACACAGTCTTCCACAGTGCTGACATAGTGCGAGATATCGCACACTACTTTTACTGCACTTTTCTGTTGGGTTGCATGGAAGAGGGGTGGGGGGTGGGGGGGGGGGGGTGAGGGGGATTACCAAGTGAAAGGAGCCCGAGCTGCCAACGCTTGACTTAGGCCCACGGCGGTCATTTCTGTTCATGTTTATTGAGAACAATCCGGATAGTTTATACTGGCCCTTATCGGGCGAATATCGCCTACACATTTTAGAAACGCTGTCATAAACTGTTCTCTGCCACTCGAGTTCCTCAAGGCATTGTTGTCCTTATCTTCCTGACACCATTCCACTGGAACAAACACGCTACGGCACAATGAGAATAAAAAAAAATAGAAACAGTGGAAGCGTATTTGTGATCTTTAAGTGCCCTTGAAAACTGTGTGTGTGTGTGTGTGCGTGCGTGTATACTCAATTCTGTCTGTGTTGTGCTGTATTTGTGTACGCATTACTCTGCGTGTGTGCGTGTGCGTGTGTGTATACGTACACCAGCTTCTCTTGGAAGGAAAGAGAAGCCGTCCCTGTTGACGGTGATGACAAGATGACAGGTCAGCGCGTGGCTCTTATTTTTCCACTATTTTATCATAAATACAGCTCGCGGCTGCCAGGGACGCGCTCTGCTCCGTTTCAGAAAGTGGAAACAGGCGAGCACCTGAAACCAGAAAGGGGAGGGCGGGGGGGGGGTGAAACGCGTTCTGCTCTGTCGAGCCGCTTCGATGCGGCTCCTCTCTAGACCTCCGCGGCGGCGTTTTGCTAATGACTCAGCACCGGTTTTGCTGTGCATTCTCGGTGCTTCTGCAAGGTGGTGGTGGGGGTGGGAGAAAAAATTAAAAATAAATCTCAGCGTTGTACACACGTCGTAAATTTGGTGTCCTTAACACCTTTTTATTGTTTTTCCTGTTTCCCCCCAAGAGCGGCTGAAGTCCTCGAATCGAGTTGAGCTCATTTAATTCGCCAGCTCCTCCGCGTCGCCCCGGGCTGCAGCCCGGTGACATAACTGCAACGCCTTCTCCTCCTGCTCAGGTGGCTCTCCCTCTGTTTAAGCCATTAGTCTGGAGATGTGGTGGAGCACAATAAGTGCAACGGGACACAATGGTGCCGACATATGCAGACAATAATGGAGTGGATTTATATAGAGCTTTCCCAGCCCCTTAGAAGCACTTAACATTTAAAAAAAAGAAAGAGAAGGGAACTCACACATGGAAAGCTTTGCAGCGAGCGGCTCAGGTGGCTTATAGGCCTATACATATAGTATTGTTTGATCCAACAAAGACTAATGTAGCCTGGAAAAGGCTTTTCAAGGCCGTTCTAACGTTACAGAATTGCCCAGCGTTCTCCCGTTGGATGTGCCCCCCCCCCACACCTCCACCTCCACCTCTTAGCACCGCCGACTTGGAGGGAGTCACGCTAGGAGAGCGGACACAAGATATGGGCGCACGTCTCTCTACACCTTCAAAATCACAGGCACCTACCTGACCGCTCCTCTCCCGCGCTGACGTCATTGCCGCGGTCGGTTGAGGCGCTAACAGGCCTGACCCAGCCGACCCGCGAGTCACAGATAAGCGGTAATACGATGCGCCCGCGCGCCGCTCGGCGCCCATCGCTCACTGAGCGAGCCCGCGAGATGGGGACGCGACAGCTCCGGCATCAAGAGAGCGTCTTAAATAACACGCCGTGACGAGGACAACAGACAACGCACAACCCAGCAGGAAGATCTGAATCAGCCGGTCAGGTGAATGGGGAACATTTTGAGGATATAGAGTATACAGCATTGTATATGCGCATGATGGCTCGTGGAGTTGGGATATTTGTATATGGTATAATGTATGGGCAATATAGAGTATAAGTAATATGGTGTATGTATGTATGTATATATATATATATATATATATATATATATATATGTGTGGGTATAGGTTGTTGACTATTCAGCCATAACAGGAATCCGGAACACGTTGTCATTTCATTTCATGCACTTGCGCACACGAAATGAAGCGAAACATCGCCCCCCCCCCGCAGTGCAACACAAAGACAAAAACACATCCAAAAACTACAAGAACTACATTTTTTTTCCAATTTGATTCAAAACTTTATTGCAGACTCAGGGTCCATAACAGACAAAGACAAATAGGTAAAAGACAAACCCCAAACAATACAAAGAGTAAACACAGTAAAATAACATAAAGAGCACATATATCCAAACTAACACATATATCCAAACTAACATATATCCAAACTAACACATACTATATCCAAACTCCAAAAAAAATGAAATAAAAAATCCCTGTCCAGGAGAACGAACGCCAGCCAGGGTGATTGTCGGCTCTGCCGGCCTGCATAGGCTAGCAGTTAGCTTAGCCTGCCCCGCTTCCGCGTCCTGGACCCTGTATAGTACTGACATACCTGCTGTGCATATACATGCTTGCCTCCAGTGTCCTGTTCCATTTATTTCTTTTTGTTGTTGTTGTTGTTCTTTCCTTTTTTCTCTTTTTTCCTCTCTTTTTTTGTGTGTGAGTGATGTGTGCAAGTGCTAGAAGTCAAATTCCTTGTGTGCATGGACACGCTTGGCCAGTAAAGTGGATTCTGATTTTGATTCTGATGGTAAATATATCTGCCACAGGTAAAGCATGTTTGCGGTTGGGGACGCTTTATGTTTTGTCATCTTTAAGTAAACAGGATGTCGAGAAACAAGGTAAAGGTGAAATTCATCATAGCCAATAGCTGCATGATGACTGACTTGTTTTTTTCTTCCGTCCTCCTCATGTACATGTCCTGTTATCTGGTTCTGAAGCCAGGCCATCTGCTTTTTCTTTAATTTTTTTCTATAATGTCTGTCTCCATGATCTCCTGTCTACAAGGATAAGATGAAATTTGTGTCTTTGTGTGGGATATGGGATATGCTCAGGCCCAGCATGCGAGCATAAGTTTTGTTCAGCGACTAAGTACACGAACCTTGCCAACAATAATCCGGTAAACAGCCACAGTCCTTAACTTGGGACCAACTCCGAGGACCTCTTATAACAAGATTTGGTTCAACTCTGTCGTCACTGCATCGTGACTGCTCATGAATTTTGGCCAAAACAAATGTGTGCTGTTGGTGGAGGTGTAAAAGCCGTACCCCAAAAGACGAGAGATATTCCACCTTAAAACATTACCAGCTCCCCTCTGAGCTCTTTAAAATGTGTAATAATAACACCGCGTTTGTTGTAATCGTTCCATAACCATATTTCATCCGAAAACCGCGTTCCATAAATCTTTCATGCCGGCGCTGAATGGGAGAGAGAGGAAGTTGGAACAGAAAACCCCCCTGTATTGTGACTTCAAGATATATGCATGGGAGCAGCAAGCAGAGAACAAGCTCTCAGGTGGTTTCCTTCAGGGTCGTGACCCCTCCGACAAACGTGCAACGCTAAAAGCATTTTCCAAAACACGTGCGGTCAGAGAGAGCTGCCCTTGTTCTCTGACGAGTGTCCACCTGATAGGATCGCCGCCTTTCTCAGGTACTTTTCTTACCCACAGGCTGGGCTTTTCAGAGGAGGACGGATAGAAAACAGATGCTGCTTAACGCAAAGCAAGGCGTTTTTAGGGGCCTGGACGTAACTAGTTGTGACAGACTGTGAAGGTACGTCTGGCTAGCTCTGCCAGCTGGGTGAGTTCGGAGGGAACCGGTTGAAGTCACGGGCGGTGTCACTGTGTGCATCCTCACCTGCATCCAATAAGGCCAAGACTGGGATGAAAGCGTCATGCAGCAAACAAGCCCTGACCTGAGACAGGCCACTCAACAAAGATAGTTAGATGCAAAAGCACTGGGCGGGCGGGGGGGGGGCATGGGATGGGGTGTGGACTGAGTGGAAGGAGGACTCACGGTCCGAGTGAAAGAATGTAGATCAAAACTTTTTTTTTGTGTGCTCCCCCCCCTTTCCCCCCCAATTATACTCGGTCAATTATCCCACTCTTACGAGCCTTCCCGGTCACTGCTCCACCACCCCCCGCTGATCCGGGGAGGGCTGCAGACTACACATGCCTCCTCCGATACATGTGGAGTCGCCAGCCGCTTCTTTTCACCTGACAGTGGGGAGTTTCACCAGGGGGACGTTGCGCGTGGGAGGATCACGCTATCCCCCCCCCGAACAGGCTCTCCGACCAACCAGAAGAGGCGCTAGTGCAGCGACCAGGACACATACCCACATCCGGCTCCCCACCCGCAGACACGGCTATAGGGACGCCCAGCCAAGCCGGAGGTAACACAGGGATTCGAACCAGCGATCCCTTGTTGGTAGGCAACGGAATAGACCGCCCCGCCACCCGGACGCCCAGATTGAAACTTTTTCAAAGTGCTTTTTTTGTACATGTTTAGATTCATCATGCGTATCGTTTTCTTTTTGTGGTCTTGTGTGTGCATGTGTGCAAGTGTTTGTGTGTGGGTGCGTGCATGTGTGTGTGTGTTCACACGCGACACACTTCCATGCCTGTGTGCATGTCAATGAGTGTCCGTGAATTTCGCTGCCAGAGATGTGTGTGTGTGTGTGTGTGTGTGTGTGTGTGTGTGTGTGTGTGTGTGTGTGTGTGTGTGTTTGCGTCAGTGCCAGTGAGTATATACGATTGGGGTGTTGTTTTCCCTCTTTTGGGGGTTGGGTCAGTTTACAATGTAGATGTTTTTCGCTTGTTTGGGAAACCAAGCAAGCTAATTATCATACAGAGAAATGCATGTTGTTCTCGTTTAGTCCTACATTGGAGAATATAAGCTTGGCAAGAGTGCAGCAGAGGCCCGCTGCGCTGATGCAAAAAAAAAAAAAAACAACAAAAAAACAAAACAAAACATAAAAAAAAGAAACATTAAAAATATTGCAAGTGATGTTTTACTGGAAACACTCGTAACAAATGTTAAAACGATATAATGAGAGATGAGTTGCACAACGACTGCGATGACAGAGACGGGGGATTTCTTGCATGCGTCGACTCTCCCTCTGGATTTACCAGAAAACGACGCATTTCGTACCTTAATTCGAACGGATTAATTCCCCATCTTCTCCTTCCCCGCCAGTTCATCGTCTCGTCAATAAATTGCGCCCTGCGTCTGAGTCATGGCTGATTGTGAACACATGTTTGCTGCGTGGAGATGGCGCTCGCATTGTTCCTCCGCTCCACATCAAAGCCTTCCTCCACGCTGTCGTCCCCCTGGTTCCTTTCTAAATGTCTGCTCTTTGGAGAAATTCATCTCCGGCGTCTCTTTAAAACACACAATTCTGCTCTGATTTTCGATGGTTGCCAGAGGATTATTACAAGCAAGAATCTGTCCTTGTTGTTCTGTTTGGGTAAATAGCAACCAAACAAACAAACGCACGCACACACACACACACACACACACACACACACACACACACACACACATATATATATATATATATATATATATATATATATATATATATATATATGCACTCATAGATTAAACTGGCAGCTAAGATCAAATAGGCTCATACTCAGGAAATTGGATAAGCGGTGACCTGGCAACAGGGGCTTCTTACTCGTGAATATTGGGCCAAATTGATTCAGTTGAATTGTCCCAGGCTCTCTATCTAATTAATGCTGTAGCCCATTGGCCTGGGCCTCTGTGCAAGTGGCCTACTGCTCCATACTTAACCCTGTCAGTCTTGTTGTAGGGTAATCTACTCATTCACGTAGGCTTGTACGAGGAGAGGCTGAGATTAAGGAGGAGCAGCATAATCCTCCTGTGATTACACTCCGTGTGTGTGTGTGTGTGTGTGTGTGTGTGTGTGTGTGTGTGTGTGTGTGTGTGTGTGTGTGTGTGTGTGTGTGTGACTTAAAGTGACATGAGGGTAATATTAGCTCGTGAAAATAGTGGCGTTGTCTCTCGCAGTGTCATGAAATTAAGGACCAGGAAAGAGCTGTGCAAACAAACATTATGATTTACTAATTTAACTGTGCATGCCCCAATTAAAATCTGTTTACACCATTAAAAAAAAATACCCACCCCCTTTTCTCCCTAATTGTATCCGGCCAGTTACCCCACTCTTCCGAGCTGTCCCCAGTCGCTGCTCCACCCCCTCTGCCGGTCCGGGGAGGGCCATACATGTGGAGCCGCCAGCCGCATCTTTTCACCTGACAGTGAGGAGTTTCACCAGGGGGATGTAGCGCATGGGAGGATCACGCTATTCCCCCCCAGTTCCCCCTCCCCCTTGAACAGGTGCTCCGACTGACCAGAGGAGGCGCTAGTGCGACGACCAGGACACATACTCACATCTGGCTTCCCACCCGCAGACACGGCCAATTGTGTCTGTAGGGACGCCCGACCAAGCCGGAGGTAACATGGGGATTCGAACCGGCGACCCCCATGTTAGTATGCAGCGAAATTGACAGCTATGCCACCCGGACGCCCTCTTATCGAAGTATTTCTGCTGTAAGATCATCCCGTTTGCAGGGGGCTCAGATAAAAAGGATGGTAATATTTAAGCGTCAATGTTTGTTTTCTACACGCAGCACTGGTATTTTGCTGACTTGGTGGCTGAAAGGTGTTGTTGCAGTAAGATGAGTCGGGGTTGAGTGTTGGTCAGTACGCAGGCTAGTGGGGCGGCACATCAGTAGCTGAGACGAGCAGCAGAGCGGGGCCCCTGCGGTGTGATGGAGTGGAAACAGTGTGTTCCTGGTGGGTTTACAACTGAGAACAGCAGGAGTTCAGCACTCGATCACTCGGGGCCCGACCGCCCCGGTGGGCACTCATGACCCGCTGCCAAGTCTGCACCCGTTTCGTAAGAAAGCCACCAAGCCACTTCATTTTTTGTGATTGTACTGTTTTTTGGGTTACAATGAAATGTGTTCTCTGCATTTAACCCACCCTATTGTATAGGAGCAGTGGGCAGCTGCAACACCCAGGGACAGACTCCAGTTCTTCTTTCCATTGCCTTGCTCAGGGGCACAGACAGGAGTATTAACCCTAACATGCAGGTCTTTTTGATGGTGGGAGGAAACCGCAGCACCCAGAGGAAACTCACGCAGACACGGGGAGAACATATAAACTCCACACAGAAAGGACCTGGGATAGCCTGGGGTTCAAACCCAGGACCTTCTTGCTGTGAGTCAACAGTGTTAACCACTGGGTCACTGTGTTGAGATGGTAAACAAGTAAAACAAAACGTTTTCACCACAACGAGTCCCACACTGTTCTCTCTGCATTGCAGTGAGCGGAAACCTTTGCTTCCAAATCTTGTCAGCCAGGAAAACAATCATGCAGCAGTTTTCAGCGTTTCAACAGTTTTATCTGCCCGATAAAAATGTAGGTCTTGAGGGAAATATCAAAAATGTAGGGCACTCTAAAATAGGAAGGAAGTTTATGTTTTAACTGTTTTAGAACTCAAAAGGTTTTTTAGCTAGGGCTGAGCCCCAGTTAAAAATATTGATAATTCAATATTATTGTTCATAGTCTCTCAGTGGTATTGTATCAGGAGGGAATTCAGATGTCGTCATATCACGGTGCGCCATTGTTTAATATAAATGAATGATTAAATCTATCACCTAGATGTTCTCACAAAAAAATTAGGTTGGAAATATTCGAAGGAGTGTTATTCAAAAACTGGTTTTGTTTTGATGTGATACGGTACATTTCCAAACAGTTCAATGTGATGAGTCTCAGTTGGATTCTAAACAGTGGTGTTTTCGCTTACTCAGTACGGTAGGGTGATACCATGTTGAGTAAAATTTCCTTATGACTAGTGTCCTGGACCACAAAATGTCTTATCATGACAAGATCCTCTTTTCTATTCAGCAGAATGTGGAGTTTTCATACTTTGCATTGTTAGACACAGCAGTCTCATGCTGTGGCGACATTAAAAGCGAGGGGAACTCTTCACCCTCCAATCTGTTTTTCAGACATTCTTTGCTGGTTAAAATCAGCATCATCAGTATCTGGTTTCTTGGTCTGTTGCAATCTGCTGCTCGGGGAGAGAGAGGATTCTTGCATGCTTAATACCGAGCTTTGTCCCAAAGGGATATCTAGTAAGTGCTGAGGAAAGAAGGAGCCTATGGTACACTAAGTAAATTTTCCACTTAACGATGCACTGTAAAGTAAATAGCAACCCCACTCACAGTGGACCATACTACACCGGCCAACACCTTTGATAACAATCGGATGGCAAATACGGTGCATGCTGATGATATTCTGCCAATTTGAGAATCTCAACAAAAATCGGTTTTAGATCTAATTTGTGAAATTTAGGGGGTGGAAGAGGAGATGGAGCATAGCAGAGAGGAATACTGGTACCGGGATGTGTGAGGGTGCATGTGTACAAAGGCCCCAGACCTGACTAAAGAAATCCACCAACGTGGAGGCTGCAGACTCTTCTCACACTGTAGCCCTCTTCAGGCCGCAGTCATCAAGCGTTCCTCTGCATGGCTTGTTAATCTAAACAAGACCTTGCCAGTAGACGTCTCAACAAATCACACCGCCTAAGTCCTACTGAGCACCGCAAAAATGTTTGGTTAGTCTTTGTTTTGTGTTTGTTTTTTTTTTTTGTTTTTTTTTAGGAAGCACACAGTAAACGATGTTCGGCACTCAAGACTCTTGTGTGTGTCTGCTGTGGAGCTGCACAAGGTTCACAGTAAGGACACCTAAGGGTAAAGCCCACGGCCTGCTTTCTCACTTATCGTCTCTCATTTTTTCATAGTGTGATTTAAAGTCTTTGTGTGAGAAATGTTCACTGGCCACAACAATGTCTTCATATGATTTGCGACCCCGTCTGTGACTATGGCATGCTCGCTAGCGCTCCATTCCCGCAATGTGGAACTGTTGTGTTTGGATTCACAGGGGAGCTGTTTACTGTGGCACGGCTCACTGTGGCCATTGTTCCTGAGCGCTTAATGACAGACTGGGCCACAATGGAAATCAAAATGGAGACTCTGTGCCAACGTGATATGCATGCTAGCTCTGGGTTCGCAGGGACTTACCCCGGGCAAAGGTGAAAATAGGGTCTTGAAGAGGAAATTAAACGAGTCACATCTTGACGCTCGCGCCGTCCCACACTGCAAGACGTATACAAATGACCACACACACACACACACACACACACACACACACACACACACACACACACACACACACACACACACACACACACACACACACACACACACATAGTAAGCGACTGAAACGCTGTATGAAAACTATGACATTCACATCCGGCATTAAGAATAATGTTGTCGCATGTGATTTTAAAAAGGAAGCTAGTCATTTTCTTTTTTCTTGATTTCAGCGAGGTATTGACCGTTATTATTAGCCTTGCGGTGATGTATTTATTGGCAAGATAACGCGAGGTTCTCTGTGTCAGGGATATTTATACTCTGTCATGAGTGAATCAATCTGCACATCTGAAAATTATTGAGGCGCACTGTTTCCAATTTGCCAGCGATGATGCTCCTGTGCGATATTTAATACGAAATCCTCACAGATGACGATCGCAATCACTGCAGGCACCACCTACTGAGCCTCTGGCACAGCCGCATGTTGTTACGAGGTGTTAGGCAGGTTGTCAAACTTGGAACATGTTCCCGTGTGCCGTTATTGCCCATGACAGGCCGACCGCCGGGTGGCTAATGGACATTTCACCTCTGTTTACACACTGTCGCCCCACAGATCATGTTTCAATTTCAGTCTCATCAGGTGTCGAGTCAAGGCCGAGTCATCGCGTCTCAGCTGTGGATTCCAGGAAGGTGTTCCTCTTTTTTTTCCCCTTTTTTTTTTTTTTTTTTTTACAAAAAAACCCCAGGTCTGACGGGTGTGTTTCCCCTTGCAGACCTGCCAGCTCTCTGTCCAAGTCACCCACAAAAACACCCAATGGAGCAACAAAAAAACTCACTGGAAAACACAACCGGGAGTTTTGTAAGACAGGTAACAGAGACCTCTCTGTCTGTAACTTCCTGGTAACTGGTTTCCTCCCGAAACCGAGTTTCGAGGCAGGCGGAGAACGAGCAGGGGGGACTACTGGCTTTCAGATAAAGTCTCGCGCCGAGGCCTGAGCAAATAAACAGGGGGCTGATAATTTCAGCACGCACGACTCGGCTAATTCATTGTGAATTAATGGGGGCCTCCGCGATAAGCCTAGTCCACATCTTGCTCTCGGCCCTCTTGTTTTCTTAACTAATGCCCGCCTTTATCCCTCCCCGGGCTCATTCAATCAGTTTAGGATCTGTGTTGGATCTGCTCACCATTCAGGAACGAAAATGTCAAAGCTATTATCCGATTGGGCCAATTCACACATCCTATGTGTGTTTTCGGACCCACTGCTAATCAGCGCATTGGATCTTAATGTATATTTTACTTTCTCTGTGATTAGGGTTGTTAATCTGCTACACTGTGACTTAATTCGCACATGGCCAAACGGGGGGGACATGAGCAGGCAACACGGTGACTCAGACCTGCGGAGTCAGCAAACCTTCTTCCCTTTTCCCCAGCACGGATGGAGCGAAACTATGCTCTTCGGTCGCGGGGAATCGTCTTACAAAATTATGGCCAGTTTCTAAAATTACAAGGCCGACCTCGGTTGCTGTCAAAGGGACATTATACATGTATTCCTGGCCAACAGCGGTTGGCTCTACTTTACAGAACAATGTATGACATCTATGCGATTCTTGCGCAATGTAACTGATGGATCAAACGGGTTGCGCGGCCTGAAGGACTTGAACAATATTTGTGATGTTCACTTAATCACCACAGCAAACAACTACCCCTTGAAATAATCCTACTAATCTCTCTTTCAGCGTGCTCTTCTTTTCCCCAAAGTCGTTCCAAGGCGATGGCTTGCAGATGCTTCCCCGCACAGACTGTTATGGGAACTTAAACCCAGCTCGGCGCTTTAAAGCATGGCTTGGATTACGCTGCCTTGGTGTTCCCCATGTCGCGATATAACGCAGCTGACGGTACAGATAAAAGTAGGAGTGTTATTCTACGATTAGAGCTGGAGGGTTCTCAGCTTCCAGATCCTTAATTACCCTATCACCACCAGCTCTACCCCACCCCGCCACCGCTTCCATCCAGGATCAGTCATCGACCTCCTGCTCTCTCTGGGCAGCATCACGTAGACCGCAGGCCTCTGGACCCCATTAGTGGCTCCCCTCGGTACGCTATCTCTCGGTCTCCTGGTCAAAGGACCCAGGCGGGTTCCGTTCCACATTAGCCAGGGCCTGGTATCTGGCCTCAGCGGCATGTTTGTGGCGCTGCCCTGCGGCACTCCGCAATGATTGAATAGTACTGAGTTTCCCCTACTTTGATGCCGACATGTTCCCTTGATGGACCAAGGATAGCCCCTGGCATTCCTCACTGGCCACTCCTGCTCTGTGTGTGTTTGTGTGTGTGTGTGTGTGTGTGTGTGTGTGTGTGTGTGTGTGTGTGTGTGTGTGTGTGTGTGTGTGTGTGTGTGTGTGTGTGTGTGTGTGAGTGTGTGGGTTAAAGGGGAGGGGGTGAAGCATGTTTGCACAATTTAGCAAATGGGAGTTTTGTATGATTGTGTACATTTGTGTACACACCTTTGAAGTCATCTACACAGCAGGGTGATGTCTTTGCAGGATGTATGTGTTGGCGCACGTGTGTGTGTGTGTGTGTGACTTTGCATTAAGGTGGATGTGTGTACGTGTGTATGTGAGTGGGGTATGCGTGTATTCCTGTGTGTGTGTGTGTGTGTTAGTGTGTGTGTGTTTATTCTTTGTGTGTGTTGATTCTTGCTGTCACAGTCCAAAGGGGTTGAGTCAGAGGAAACAGAGTATAGGGAAATGAGATGGTTAGTCAGGTCCTGTTCCTGTTGATGTTGTCACTGTGACCAACCACAAAATAGGAAGCCGTGACCTCATAGCATAGTAGTGCGCAGGTTAGCTGCATCCACCTCTTGGCTGCCACACGAGAGCCTGGATCCAGCCCAGTGAGTCATTTTGGGTGGTATACATTTGCTTATTATTAAGTTTGAAATATCATTGATCAAGCAGAAAATTAGAAGAAAGCAGCTCCAAAATCAGCTGGACCTGACCTAGGAGTTTTATATATATATATATACACACACATACATACATACATACATACTATATATACACACACACACACACACAAACACACACACACACACACACACATATATATATACTCCAAATGAGCCATGGCCAACAACTAAAAAAACGAAGGGGGGGAAAAGAACAACTTGAATAGTTTATAGGATTGGATCCAGGCTCACACTATGCTTGGCTGATAATTTGTAACAGTTGATGGATGACTTGGGAAATAACATATCGACGGCTGGGACACACACACAAAGTACAAAGCTTGTTATTTCCATCAATTTGCTGTGAGGTGAGTGTGCCAGCAATTTCTGTGAATCGGGATGCTAGTCAGAAACCCACAGCAAACAATTCCTATAAACGAGGCATCAAGTCATTGATGAAAATGAATTACCTGTGGTGCGTGTCCAGTATTTGTTCAGTTGAAAGAAATCTTCAGTGAGACGAGTTCATAAAAGCCACAATAAAAAGCTGCATGTAAGTCTGCTGTTTTTGGAATAATTCACTATCCAAATTTATCAAGGCATCATTCTGAGATGATGGACTAACTTGGAAACTGAGGAAATTGAAACTTTAATGTAGTCCACATTGCCTTTCTCCGGCACCATGGCACTGCAAGCAAGCACACGTCCGATCATATCACTGTTTGGTATCAGCTTCTCAGGTCTTTCTCTTTCCCTCTCGACATGGGTATCTTTCTTTCCTTCTGGGTGAACTGTCACACTCCCTGTGTGTGTTTTCACATCGCTCCTGCTCCCCAGGAGAAGTGTGTGTTGTGGACGGTTTCTCCTTAGAAGAACTGAGCAAATATTGCGCCACAGATAACGTGCAGTTTTCAGGAAATCACATTAAATGCACGAGTCCCCCGAGAGAGAAAACAGTCATTTTAATTTCCTCCTTTGTTGAACTTTGGTTTTAATTTTATTTTCCAAAATGATCATCAGACACACCGCAGTTCAGTGCCATACTTCATTGCTGGACAATCTTCCAGCTCCTCTATTGAAAACAACAACATGTCTTTCCCCATTGCACGATCAAAATCTTTACTTAGAAATTTCATATTTCGTGCGAGGGAACACATGGTGTTGATCCGAATGTGTTTTTTAGATACACAAGCGAGGCAGAAACACTAATTTAACTCCAGTCACTGTTGCTCAAGTTCCTCTAATTTGATTAGAAATAAATAGAAAAAGCGACGAACGGCCAAAATTCACAAATGAGCAATTTTTCCTTTGCAAAAAAACAGTATCTGTGTTGGCCCCGTCTCTATTGATCAAGCTGGGAAATGACCAATCAGAAGTCTCCCCACGTCTCCATCCATACTCCTAAATCTGCTGAGTGACAGTGGCCATGGCAACAGGCAGGCTCTTTTCGGTTCCTGTGCAGCCCCACTGTGCAGCGTTTGATGGCAGTTAAAAAGTGTGGTGGAGTAATTGGGTTGGGGACTGGGTGATATACACGTCTCCTAAGGTGCGACAGAATGTGAGAAACGGAGCAGGTGGTGGAGGCCCGGAGGCTCTCCTGTACTCATCTCCACAGTCTTAAGCAGCGATTAGTCCCTCGCCAGGTGTGAAGCCCTCCACTCTTTAACTCTTTCGAGATGACGGCACAGAATTTCACAGAGAATTTAGGTGGCAATGGAATAATAAAAAAAAACAACCTATATTGTTGGAGGTAATGTCTTTGATACATTCATATCACTGACTGACGGTCAATTGTTAAGCGATTGGCTTTGAACACACGGCCAGTAAACCTTTCCGTAGCTAATTACATTCATTGTATGAATAAACTAAGCAGCGAATGAGATGACAAGTCACTCAGGCTCTCGGCCAATCTCGGCAACCCATCAGTATCCCCTTAAGACAGAGATGGGGCACCTGATACAACTTGAGTCAACTGGCAGAAACAATCCCGACGGATCTCTGTGTGTCCTGTATCCTGGCCAATGGGGAACACGGTAACGGAGTAGCATGAGCATATCAGGGTGTGCAGAGAGGCCATCAGGCAGATGCCATGTGAAAGGAACGAGCTGTCACATTACACTTGTACCAACATCCATGAACAGCACCAGGGCAGTGCCAAGCATGATCAGGTGTCAGGGTGGCAGGCGGAGGCCAGCCAGGTGTGTGACATCAGCTGGTGTCAAAGTCCAGAGGAGTGATGCTACCTGACTCAGCAGGAAGCGGAGCGCAACCATCACAGGGATGAGCCAGGCCTCGTATCATCACTAGGTTTACTCCTCTGTCTCTGTTTTTCGTGCTGTGCTCTGTAGTAATCTACCATCTTAAAAAAAAGGGTCTGCTTTGAAGAAGCTGAGAAAAAAACGGATTTTCCATTTGCTTTGGTGACTATACTATACAAACTATACTATACAAACTATACAGTTGGAGATGCAAGGTCTTTCCATGACACTGGTTGTATGGAATGGCATGACATGTTTGTTTGAGAAAGAAACATCATATCAGGGCATCCAGGTGACGTGGTGGTCTTCTATTCCATTGCCTACCAACACGGGGCTCGCTGGTTCGAATCCCTGTGTTACCTCTGGCTTGGTTGGGCGTCCCTACAGACACAATTGGCTGTGTCTGCGGATGGGAAGCCAGATGTAGGTACACTACCGTTCAAAAGTTTGGGATCACCCAAACAATTTTGTGTTTTCCATGAAAAGTCACACTTATTCACCACCATATGTTGTGAAATGAATAGAAAATAGAGTCAAGACATTGACAAGGTTAGAAATAATGATTTGTATTTGAAATAAGATTTTTTTTACATCAAACTTTGCTTTCGTCAAAGAATCCTCCATTTGCAGCAATTACAGCATTGCAGACCTTTGGCATTCTAGCTGTTAATTTGTTGAGGTAATCTGGAGAAATTGCACCCCACGCTTCCAGAAGCAGCTCCCACAAGTTGGATTGATTGGATGGGCACTTCTTTGAGCAGATTGAGTTTCTGGAGCATCACATTTGTGGGGTCAATTAAACGCTCAAAATGGCCGGAAAAAGAGAACTTTCATCTGAAACTCGACAGTCTATTCTTGTTCTCAGAAATGAAGGCTATTCCATGCGAGAAATTGCTAAGAAAATGAAGATTTCCTACACCGGTGTGTACTACTCCCTTCAGAGGACAGCACAAACAGGCTCTAACCAGAGTAGAAAAAGAAGTGGGAGGCCGCGTTGCACAACTGAGCAAGAAGATAAGTACATTAGAGTCTCTAGTTTGAGAAACAGACGCCTCACAGGTCCCCAACTGGCATCTTCATTAAATAGTACCTGTTAGAGCCTGTTTGTGCTGTCCTCTGAAGGGAGTAGTACACACCGGTGTAGGAAATCTTCAATTTCTTAGCAATTTCTCGCATGGAATAGCCTTCATTTCTAAGAACAAGAATAGACTGTCGAGTTTCAGATGAAAGTTCTCTTTTTCTGGCCATTTTGAGCGTTTAATTGACCCCACAAATGTGATGCTCCAGAAACTCAATCTGCTCAAAGAAGTGCCCATCCAACCAATCCAACTTGTGGGAGCTGCTTCTGGAAGCGTGGGGTGCAATTTCTCCAGATTACCTCAACAAATTAACAGCTAGAATGCCAAAGGTCTGCAATGCTGTAATTGCTGCAAATGGAGGATTCTTTGACGAAAGCAAAGTTTGATGTAAAAAAAATCTTATTTCAAATACAAATCATTATTTCTAACCTTGTCAATGTCTTGACTCTATTTTCTATTCATTTCACAACATATGGTGGTGAATAAGTGTGACTTTTCATGGAAAACACAAAATTGTTTGGGTGATCCCAAACTTTTGAACGGTAGTGTATGTGTCCTGGTCGCTGCACTAGCGCTTCCTCTGGTCGGTCGGGGCACCTGTCCGGGGGGGAGGGGGAACTGGGGGGAATAGTGTGATCCTCCCACACGCTACGTTCCCCTGGTGAAACTCCTCACTGTCAGGGGAAAAGAAGCGGCTGGCGACTCCACATGTATTGGAGGAGGCATGTGGTAGTCTGCAGCCCTCCCCGGATCAGCAGAGGGGTGGAGCAGTGACCGGGATGGCTCGGGAGAGTGGAGTAATTGGCCAGGTACAATTGGGGAGAAAAGGGGGGAAGCCCCCCCGCCCCAAAAAAGAAGAAAAGAAACATCATAATCAAACTAACTTTGGGACATGTGGATCCGTGGAAGTGGTGTTTTGTTTTTTTTTCAACAAATATGTTTCCCCCATGGATTAACAGTACGTAAAACATGTGTAGACAATGGTCACAACAGGTACAAAGGCCTCGCTGAGGCCTGTTGGAACAATAAATCAAAACCGGTAAACAAAAAGACTTTCAGTTCCTGTGCTCGGAGCCGTAAATCTAAACCCTTCACGGCACAGAGGAAGTATGTTTAAATCATCAGTGAAGTGCTGTCGCTCATTCAGAAGCAAAGGTGCATTTCCGTAAAAGCCTTACAGATAAACATAACTACCGGACTGAGTGGCACACAATGGTGTGAAATTTTACCCGCGTGTAAGACTGCTAGCCAGCTTAGAAACAACACTGCGCCATGTGCCAGTCAGAGGGATTATGTTGTTTTGAGGCCGCAGTTGATAGTGCGGCAGATAGTGAGAGGGAGGGTGCCACTACATACAAGCAGATAATGCATGGAGATAGACGGGCTTGCACAAAGCCCCAAAGGACCACACGGCCAGGGGGCTTTCTATGCCGCGAAGCTTGTTTGTGTGCATGTATGTTTGTTTGGGTGTATACATGTTTTTGTTTGTGTGTGTGTGTGTGTGTGTATGCGTGTGGGGGGGTGGGTTGCATGCAAGAATATGCACATACGTGCCTGGTCTGTTTGTATACACACAGTAATCTGAATCAGCCATGAAACTTGAGTAGGCTCGCCCACCAGGTGTTTAATTATTCAAGGGGGATCGGCCTAAAACCCGATCACCTGAGGGATCCGTTATACCGCCACGAGCGCCCCCGCTCGCTGGCTGCTCGGCTGCCCTGTGAGAGGAGGGAGGGAGGGAGGGAAAAAATAAATAATAAAAAAAAGACCACTGGAGTAGAAAGAAGATACCGCATCGCTCTCCGCGGTATGTTCACCAAAATAGGCAGAATGAATTATCCATAGGTGGTGTATAACAATGTGAGTGGACCTGCCTGCCAGGCGATGGATGAAACTCTTGTATTCACATGTGCAGAAGACTTACGGTGACTATTTCAATCGCTGTCATCTCATTTCTGTCATCTCGTTTAACTTGCTTTACTTATCCCGAAGCTATAGTGTCCTAGAAACCGTGCCCAAACATAGTGCATCCTTCTAGGTTCGAGCTAGCACAGTATGTCAACCTCTAGCATCCTCCTAATCCCCTATGGTTCGCTGGCAGCTGCCTCGATTTCCTCCAACTTAATTTGCAGAGGAAAGCAAATTGCAGGCATTTGACCATCTGGTCCCACGCCCATCCCTGAAAATAGAGTCTTTTCCTGCCCAGTCAGAGGCCCCAATTTTATTAACAGCATTTGGACCAAAAAACACCTGAGAATTAACCCCTCTCTCTCAGCGCACCATGGGGACAAGAGCCCTGGCTTCGGAGCGGAAGTGAAGCCATGAAAATAGCAATTTGTCTGTTTTGTAGCTGTGAAAAGCCCCTTCCGGGGAGTGGGGTCTCTCCATCAACGTCCAACTGGCAAGGACTTATTTGTCTCAGTAGAGCAAGGTGCTGAAGCTGCTCAGCATCACTGTGCCATTCAGGGGCGCTCGATCGTGACTCCGCCGGGAGGGAGACACTGTCAGCTCGAAGGGCCAGAGTTGCTATTCTGCCTCCATTAAACTCAGCCAGCTCTGATGAAATGTGATGGTAGATTTCAGACTGAGTATTCATGTGCGCGTATGGTCGTAACATTTGATGTGCTCGGCGATGCACGGTTGTCTTCCTCGCTTTCCCTCAACCAGCATCCTGTGGATGTAGAGAAATTTACTGCAGTTTTTATCATACATCATGCACAGTAGAACAGAAGTATTTGTCCTTGATGTAGGGCTCATAGGAGACATAACCCATGAGTACTTTACATTGTTTGCTGGCAATAATCTGTACCCCATGTGTTTTAATAGGCCCCTTAAACCCCTCAGGCAGCAACACAAACATCGGGGAGCCGATGATAATCTGCCCATCTTAATGAATATTCACACTCTGCAGACTGACTGTGGAGCTGTGATAGCAGCTGGGGCCTGAGGCCTGGGGCCCAGACGCCCTGTAACTGCTACTTGGAAAAGCTGCTAGTCATTTGGACCAGGACGAGGCAAGGCAAGCCAAGCCCCTCAGACTGCTGCCAGAGCTGGACCTGAGTGGCCAAGTCATAGATGCGGGGAGTCAAAGACCCTGGAAGAGAGAGGGATAGTCTGGAAATTCCAAGTTCTCAAAAAAAAAAAGAAAATTAAGAAAAATGGTCACAAATTTCTTTTTGATATATGGATACAGGTATTGCTTGTGATTGCACATTGACTCTTACCATCTCTACCAAACAGTGTTCCACCCTCACGTGTGCAGGGCTTATGAGATGACATAGCTTTTTGAAATAGTCAAATGAATAAAAACTATTGAAAGCAGATGGGATGAATTTTCTTTTCCCAGCATAACTTTTCTGTTGTGTCTTGAGTGGTCCAGACTTGGTCTAGTCTTGAGTGGACTGGTCTGGCCATTTTGCTCTGTGGTGGTCTCTTCTCGGATGGTGAGGTGTCCCTCCCCTGGGTGAAAGTGGTCATGGAACATTTTGATGAGAAAGAAACCAAAGTCACATCAGGCACTATCTATATCAGTCCAGCTGAGCACCTCTGGATGGGAGCAGTGCATATGAAAGTGTTTCTCACCACCATAAGGGTGGAATATTTTTTTGAGGTATAGCCTAGTGTTGCATTTGACACCTAACAAGATGGTAAGACCAGGAAGGGTCCAGTAGCCAGGAGACAAACCCAGTGTCCTACTACCCTATGTTTAGGCTTTATTTTGGCGGTGACCAGAGCTGAAACTACCATATATGCAGGTAATGCAGCTGCTTTGGGGCCCGCAACAGTTTAGGGTCCGCACGCATGGACCCCTCTTTATCTCATGGCTATCACATCAAAGATCTCGAGCAACGAGTCTACGATATATGGTGTGTTAAAAAATGTGCGAAGTGTGCCTGTACGCAATTATGGACATGCTGTGTACTATGCACTAGAATGGATGTCACACAGGGAAAAGCCTGGAGACTACAATTGTGATGTAAGTAGGACATATTTATTATTTATTTGACTAATAATTAGCCTACACATTTGTGTTTTGTGTTTATAAGGCCTATGCACAGACATGAATAATGTCTATGTGCGGGTGTGCTGTCACTGATCATGTTTTCATCTGTTATGGTGCTCAGAGCACCAGACTTTGTTAAATAGGCTAGTCTATCACTATCTGGGCCTTGCTATTGTGACTCCTCCTCTATAGCATGGTGGTCTCCTAGTAATAATTTCATTTATGCATCAATTATGCAGCACATTTCACTGTTGCTTGTCGTTTAAAGCTATGTGCTTTCACTTCTTTCATTCACTACTGACATGATGTTATGATACCTCTGATTGTGATGGGGCGGCACGGTGGTGCAGTGGCTAGCGCAGTTGCCTGACAGCAAGAAGGTTCTGGGTTCAAGCCACAGGGTAGTCCAACCTTGGGGGTTGTCCCGGGTGTGTGGAGTTTGCATGTTCTCCCCGTGTCTGCATGGGTTTCCTCTGGGTGCTCCAGTTTCCTCCCACAGTCCAAAGACATGTAGGTCAGGTGAATCGGCCATGCTAAATTGCCCCTAGGTATGAATGTGTGTGTGTGTGTGTGTGTGTGTGTGTGTGTGTGTGATGACCTGGCGGTCTGTCCAGGTTGTCTCCCCGCCTGCCGCCCAATGACTGCCGGGATAGGCTCCAGCATCCCCGTGACCCTGAGAGCAGGATAAGCGGTTCGGATAATGGATGGATGGATGATTGTGATGGGCAGGCCAGGGTCCGCTTTGACCATCTTGCATTGGGGCCAGGTGCTGACTTGTTACGGTGTTGGCAGTGACCTGCACGTTTTTTTTGGGGGGGGATTCCCCCCCTCTTTTTCACCCCAATTGTATCCAGCCAATTACCCCACTCTTCCGAGCCGTCCTGGACGCTGCTCCACCCCCTCTCCTGATCCGGGGAGGGCTGCAGACTACCACATGTCTCCACCGATACATGTGGAGTCACCAGCAGCTTCTTTTAATCCGACAGTGATGAATTTCACCAGGGGGACGTAGCGCATGGAATTCGTGCTATTCTCCCCAGTTGCCAGTTCACCCTCCCACTTGAACAGGTACCCCGACCGACCAGAGGATGCGCTAGTGCAGCGACCAGGACAAATACCCACATCCGGCTTCCCACCCGCAGACATGGCCAATTGTGTCTGTAGGGATGACCGACCAAGCTGGAGGCAACAGGGGGATTCGAACCGATGATCCCCGTGTCAGTAGACAACAGAATAGACTGCCAAGCTCCCTTGATACCCCAGGTGACCTGAACTTTTGATTCATCTCTGAATGGGGTCAGGTGTAGAGCACTGACAGAATAAACACAACAGCTTGTACTGTAAATGATTGTTAGAGAAGGTGAATATCTCTTATCTTCCATTATTTATACTGTGTGGGACTGTTCAGTCAGATAATGGCAACCAAAATGATGGCTAGTGATGCAAACATAATTGAACACCTGTCTGTTCTCTCGCAATTAAAGAAAAACAAAGAAAAGTATTTAGAAATAGCAGTGATCTGACCATCCCTCAAGGTAGTAGTTGCTATGTGGAAAAACATACAGGCGTGCATTTATTGCACCTCTGAGCCATAAAGCTCCTGTTTTTGGTGTTCTCGGTTTCTTATCACAGAATTTATTCGAGGCAGCATGTCAGCTTGATAACCGTCCATAAAACAGTTATTGCCCATATATTCCTTTTGACAGTGAAACATGTGGACTGAAATACGGAGGCTAACCTCCCACCCCTATACGCCCTGCATAAACTGGCAGATAGACAGCTCCTCCTCCAATCACCACGCTGAAGAGGGTGATTCACGCCACTACGTTTACTGGTTGACTGGAAGCAGGGTAAAACTACAAGAGATACAGTAAGTATATAAAGTTCAATACATCAATAAAAATGACTATGAAATTATATTTGAGTTTCAAGTGTGTTACTGCTATGCAATTTCTAGCATACACTTTATTATTAACCAACAGTCCAGTATGAGTATGACACGGTGGACCGGCGGGTGTATTACACGCTTTGGCGTGATACTGGGTTGTGACCAACTAAGGTGAGTAGTTTGGCTAAACTGATGACAACGGATAATCACATCCAACTAATTCGCTAATAACAGCACATGTAATATGAACTCATACAATACGAAATATTACATCAAGACAAACAAGTATGACTAACAAATGTGACTTAAGAGTTATGTTACCGACAGCGTATCTGTGTCGAGCCACATGGGACTGACTGGTTTGTAGAGGGTTGAAATGCCTCTGGTGATGGGAGGGCACTTCATTGGACGATCAGTGACTGTCAGAAAATGTGGGCCTATCGAAAAGAGAAACGGTGGCAGAGGGCGGGACTTCTGTGACGGGGAGAAGACGAACATGGCGGCTAACTAAGGAAGACGGTGGAAGTTTGAGTGTGGAGAAGTTGATGTCTGATTGTGATAACGTAACCAGAAAGGTTAGTAGCTGCAAAACGGAGTTGTGCGAGTTCGGGTACGCTGTCGAGACACAAGGAAATAGAGGACGGCTGCCGTGTTTGAGGTGAACGGACCGTGCTCCAGTAGGAGCGGCATCATCAGCGAATCTGTTCGGCAAGTTTGGATGTTTCTCCCTCCTCTCTCTCCCACCTCTGTCCTGTGAGTATTCCCTGCCACTTGGCTTCGTCCACTTTAGCACTGGGTTTAAGAAGGAATTCGTCTTGTAAGCCATATTGTGTCCTCAAGGCGGGCTGTGGGGACAGATCTTGTCACTAAGTTGGTGGATTCTGGTTGCTTGGCACGTAACACCACTGTTGCGGCTGAGTACTTCTCTTAATTATCTGCACTCTGATGTTCACAAACACGTGGAATCTACGTTTTTCATTGTTGATGTAACCAAGGACAATTTTGCTGTCAGTAAAAAAGGTCACCTTGTTAAATTCGATGTCCATCTCCGATCTTATGAGCTTAGCCACATCCACAGCTAACACGGCAGCACAGAGTTCGAGGCGGGAGATAGTTAAGTATGGACGAGGGGCAAGCTTGGCTTTCCCAAAGATGACACCTGTCTGATGGTTCCCATGTGAGTCCGACATCAACAGGTATGCCACTGCACCCATTGCTATGACAGAAGCATCTGAGAAGATGCAAAGCTCTCCGTTTAGAGCAGTGGAAGAGGAAGCTTGGGTGTAAGGCCTGGGAATGTGAAGATCTTGGAGCTCTTGCAGGGCATCGCTCTACTGTTCCCACATTTCCAGCTTTCCAACGGGTAAAGGCATGTCCCAGTCTTGAGAGTCTGCTGTAAGGTCTCTGAGCAAAGCTTTGCCTTGTATGACGACTGGGGCAGCGAACTCAAGAGGATCGTATAAGCCATTCACAGTAGACAGGACTCCACGGTTGGGTGAATGACTCCCGGTCAACTGACACCTGGAATGTAAATGTGTCGCTCTTAAGGTCCCAGGTGACTCCAAGTGTGCGTTTAAGTGGCAATGTGTCACTTCCCAGGTCTAGTTCTCTCAGGCCACTGGCATGATTTTCTGTAGGTAAAGCACTCATGACTTCTTTACAGTTCGAGATGATTTTGTGGAGCCTTAAGTTAGAACAAGCCAGCATCTTTTGTGTTTTTTCGATGGCAGCTGCAGTGGTAGCCAACGACTTAAAGCCATTGTCAACATAGAAATCTCTCTCCACAAATTCACGGGCACCTGCTCCATACTCTGCCTCACCCTCTCTTGCTGCTTGTCTGAGACCATAAAGCGCAACAGCGGGAGAGGGGCTATTGCCAAAAACATGAACTTTCATCCTAAACTCTATGACATTCTTGCTTTCGTCATTATCCTGATACCTGAAGAATCGGAGGACGTTTCTGTCTTGTGGTCGGACAACAAAGCAATGGAACATCTGCTGTGTGTCTGTAGTAATAGCCACTGCTTCTTTTCTGAAGCACATGAGCACTCCAAGGAGGCTGTTGTTGAAGTCAGGACCAGTCAGGAGTGCATAATTGAGAGACACGCTGTCATACTGACAGCTTGAATCGAAGACCACCCTATACTGGCCTGGTTTTCTTGGGTGGTAGACCCCGAACAGCGGTGAATACCAGCATTCCTCATGCTTCTTGAGTGGAGGAGCCCCTTCGGCATGGCCTTGCTCCGGTATCTTCTCCATAAAGCCAAGGAAGTGTTCCTTCATGTCAGGTTTCCTTGAGAAAGACTGCTCTAATGACCTGAAACGATTCAAGGCCTATTCTCTGTTATTGGGTAGATGCCAACTCTGAGGCTTGAAGGGGAGGGGGGCTGCCCAACTGTTTCCTTTATGTTTGTAGAAGCCTTGTTTCATGATATGGAGGAAGGTCAGGTCTTCGATTGAAGGGGCTAGCTTTTCATCATCTTCCGTTCTCTTGAAGATGTCATCTCCCATATGAAATCTGCCCTCGTCTCGTGTTGGTTTCTTAGCTGAGATGTTAGTGTGCATTCCTTGGGCCTTCACTTTACAGACACTCTCCTTCACATGAAGGCATTAGGGCATGGTTTAAAGAATGACTGTCTACCATTTTCCAGACTGTTGGTAAAGAAGACGTTGATGCTACGTGGCTTATGGACTCTGCCCAGACAAACTTTACCGACTAGGACCCACCCAAGGTCTAGTTTTTGGGCATATGGTGCGTCATGTGGTCCGTTTATCTGTCCTCTCGCCTTATGTATTCTGATGATATCTCTGCCAAGTAGCATCATGATTGGAGCATCATGGTCGAGCTCTGGGATCTGGCCTGCTATTAGGGCTGTCACTTTAAGAAAAAAACATATTCGATATTCGTGGCAGAATTGAACCCATATTCGAATTTGGATTCGAATTTCCACGTAAAAAACGGTCTTTAAAATGGTAAGACTAAAAATAACCCGTAATTTATTGACCAGTAATTATTTTGATCATGCGTTTTACCATTTGTATCCACAAGAGGGGACAAGCAGACAGACAACATATTTCGGTCGAAATAATTAGTGAAGTTTAATGCAAATTATGAAGTCAAATGTTGCCATATTTTCAAAAACAATTACCACAGAGTATGCTTCTCAAAAAAGTAATAATGTCAACAATCCTCACAGCAATTGGGCTGCATTCAGCGCTGCCATGGCAATGTAACGTAGGCTACTAACAGAACGTGGCCTATAAGTAGCCTAGGCAAGCCCACCAAACTAAATAACTAAAATAAATAATAATAGTAATAATAAAATAAAAAATAGTGGGTTATGTGGCCTTTGTAAATACGATTATACATAGCCTACACATAGGCCTAACTGGACTGGGAGGCTACAAATTATTCACCAGGAATATCAACTGGTTAACGTGTTCAGTGTCAAGAGCGGAGCGCTTTTTGTTAACAATATTCCCAGCTGTGGAAAAGACTCGCTCAGAACGCACTGATGTCCCAGGAACACTCAGCTACTTTCTTGCAAGCTGCGCCAGGTGGGGATATTTTGCGCTACCCAGCGTCTTCCACCATAGAAGAGGATTGCTGTCTGCTGGCATCGTTGTCTCTCTTCGGCAGGACCACATCTCTTGGTGCAGTACATTTTCTCGGTCGTCTCTCGTCTCGCCCCTTCCCTTGTATGTTTCTCCAAACAGATCGCCCATTGCCGTCAGGGCCGTTTTTCGTGCGTGAGTGTCTGAGCTTAACGAATGCTCATCTGTCCCACTTTCAAATCTCACGGCCATTTCTTCTTTAATGTTTGCGTGCACTTGGTCCTTCTGTTCCTCTGATAAATGCATTAAACTATGAAAGCGGGGATCCAGGTATGCTGCTTTATTCAATAACATGAATGTTGCTTGATTATTTTTTTCATAACGCTTCCTCAAATCTGTGTCGATCTTTGCGGTCATTTCCCTCAAGCTGGGCATTGCATTAGGAATGGGTGAGCCAATTTGACACAGTAGTACATGCTGTAAAGGCAATACAGCAGAAGCTGAGGGATATTTGTTAGTTGACAAAGCCTCAGTCGCAATCTTGAACGGTCTAAGTATTTCACGCATCTGTTCGACCATGGACCATTCAGTTGTGGTTAGTTCGAGATTTGACCATTTTTTCTCAAATATTACAGCTGCAACAGCTGCCTGTTGTTCCGATGCCCTGCAGATCATTTCATATGTACTGTAACGTGCATGAATAAGAAGACACGCTGGCCGCTGGCTGGCGGGTCTGACCCTTTAGTCGAGCAGTTAACGATGCCTCCTGCGGTGCGGGCGATACGGGTTCTCTTCCCGGCTGCGGCAGTTCCTGTGGTTGCGTTGTCCCCCCGAATTCGCTACATTGGTGTCAGAAGTGGGATGGAGCGACCGTAAGGCCATCGGAAGCGTAGGCGCCCTGAGGCGTGAAGGAGCTGATATGCTATAGGTTGGTCGTGGAACTATGGTATGCTAGTTCACGCTCACATAGTTTGCATATTACCTTGTCCTTGTTTTCAGTCTTTCCATTTACAGTCCAAAAACCAAAGTGTTTCCAAATCGCACTCCTAAGATTCTCTGGAGTGACGATCTTTCTGGTATGCTGATCATCGGGCTCATTGTCGGCAGCACCAAATTCCTCCATTTTCTTGTTTCTGGCTGCAGCCTAGGCCTACGTTTCCGCTCCATGGACTTATGGGTAATGGACTTATGGGTAATTAGAGCTGGAATTCTTGCCGTAGCCTACTTTCGGCATTTTTGACATTGATTAATTAATAATTTTAAAGTACAATCAATGTATTTATTTATTTAATTAATTCGAATTTCCCCATTTACGTTCGAATCTCGTGTTTTCATGCAAATTCGAAATTAAATTCGATATTCGAATATAATGTGACAGCAGTACCTGCTATAGGCTGTAAGTGTGGGTTATGAAGAGCAGCTTGTGATGTAGGGTGCAGGCTCTGGGTGTAGAGCTGAGTGATGCCTCTCACTGCTGCACTCATTACACTTTACAGACTTTTCGCAATTTCTTGCTAGGTGTGTGGTTGATGCTACACATTTAAAGCAAATGCCGTTCTGCTTTAGAAAGGCTTTCCTGTCTTCCAGAGACTTTTCCCTGAACCCTCTGCATTTGTGTAAAGGGTGTGGCTTCTTATGAATTGGACACAGCTTTGCTGGATCGATGTTAACCTTTTGCATGTCTTCGTCTGCTGTTTTATTCAGAGAGATGTCTGTCTTGTGGACTGAGACAGATGTTCTGTTCGTGTTTCTAGGGTGTTCTGGTTTTGTGAGGTCTGCATGAAGAGGAAGAAGGAAACTTGGCATTTCTGCTTGATCTGACATGAAATCAACAAGGACAGAAAATTGAGGAAATGAGACCTCATGCTGCTTTTTGAACATGTTGCCTAGCATCATCCATCTCTCTTGTAGATTAAAGTGTAGTTTTTGAACTATACTGGTTGTGCCCTGTGCAGTATCTAAATAGGCAAGACCAGAAAACACTCCCTCTGATTTTGCTGCTTGAAGCTCCATCAACAGGTCTCCCAGTTCTCTCAGTTTCTTCTAGTCTTTGTTTGAAATCTTTGGGAAGCTGTCAACTCTTTTGAGTGATGCACTCTCAATGACCTCAGGTGCCGCAAAGCATTCATCAAGTCGCTGCCAAGTGATCTGCAGTCCTTTTTCTGGGTTATAGACATGTACAGCTCTTATCCGTTTTGCTTGTTCTCTTGACTCTGCACCTAACCACTTAATTAGGAGATCCATCACTTCTTTAACTGAGAAGTCAAGGCCTATTGTGGTGTTCAAGAATGATGCTTTCCAGGCCCTATAATTTTCTGGGTGATCATCTAACTGCAGTAGGCCTGTGGCGATAACTTCTCTACGTACCATGAACCTAACAAGATCAGACATATTCTGATTGTCTCCATAGTGAGCCTGTGGGTTGCTAACAGGAAGCTGGGCATGTGTTTTTGGTGAAGGTGGGTGTGGCTTGCCCTGTGGGTAAGTCTGAGATTGTGGGACTGGGGTTAGGGCAGGTGGCTGTGCTACACCATGGTGGGGAGTATCTGCAGGTAAGTAACTATGATTCTCAGGTGGACTGACATGGCTGAAATAAGCTTTGTGCTTCTGCTCTCTAAATCCTGAATGCTCTGTGGTTTGTGATGGCCTGGTAGCATTTGCATCAAAGTAGGTAACTTGTCTCTCTACGCTGACTGCATGTCCACTAGGGAAATGTGTTTCAACATCATAGGTGGGCGTTGTAAATGGCCTGCTATGGGGAAAGCTACTGTCTGTATCTAGGCCATGCATTTGGGATGGCAAAAGTGGTGGCCTTGGCTCTTCTGATATCATGACTGGGTCTGCCTGAGTGTCAGTCCGTAGTCTGGTCTGCTCTTGAACATAGCACACGAGGGCTGCTGCCAATGCTTCGGCCTTTGCAACTGCTGCTGCTGCTGTTTTTTCAGCATTTAGGACATCAAGTTGTGCATCTAAGCATACTTTCTCTGCATCCAAGTGTGCTTTTTGCATTTTAATCTGCATTTCATTTTCTGCATATTTTACTTTAGCTTTGGCCTCTTCAGCCTCTGCAAAGGCTATGGCAGCTGCTGAGCTAGCAGAGGAGCTGCGAGAGCATTTAGATGTTGCTGGCTCACCAGACCAGGTAATAAAGCTGTTTGGGGATTATAACTTCTGTTCTTCCATAATGTTGTGGAAGCCTGATTGTTAAGCTGGTGTTCTGTTGTAAGCCTCCTTCACTGTTTTGTTGTGATGACACTGACCTGCTCTGCTGTATCTCAGCCTGTTAGGAAGCTGCTGTTTTACTATTCTGCCACCCCTATATGCCCTGCATAAGCTGGCAGATAGACAACTCCTCCTCCAATCACCGTGCTGAAGAGGGTACTTAGTTCCACTCCGTTTAATGGTTGACTGGAAGTGGGGTAAAACTACAAGTGATACAACATAAGTATATAAAGTTCAATACATCAATAAAAATGACTATGAAATGATACTTGAGTTTCAAGTGTGTTACTGCTATGCAATTTATAGCATACACTTTATTATTGACCAACTAAGGTGAGTATTTTGGCTAAACTGATGACAACGGATAATCACATCCAACTAATTCGCTAGAGTTAGCATTTGCTAATAACAACACGTAATATAAACTCATACAATAAAATACGAACTATTCCATCAAGCCAAACTAATATGACTAACAAATGTGACTTAAGACTTATGTTAAGAAAACTGACATACCGACAGTGCATCTAAAAGCATGAAATGTATTTAGAGGAATATCAATATCGTGAACAAAATGTCTTGAGGCTTTTTCCAAGTTTTCTGTTAGCTAATAAACTTCTTATACTGTCGATATGGTATTGACGACGTCAGTAAACAAAAGACTCTTAAAGAGACTGTACACATTAAGTATACTGACAACACAAAGGCTACCACACAATATCTTGTCATTGGTTGTTTTTTATAGTTCATATCTTTATGGGGTTTTTATTTTCAGTATTAAGTTCACTCCAGTACAGTACGGAGTATAGGTTAAGCAAAAATCTCAAGGCTTGTCTCTCTATCTTGGATTAGGGGCTTAGAAATATGGGATAAGATGTCCCAGTAAGTGCACAGTAATGGGATACGATGAAGTCAAGTTTAGTCTAAGAAGCCATGCCAGGACCTCTGCTCTGATAGATGACTTGCCATGAGAGCTGATGTTCATCTTTCAGTTCATCATAGGCTGAACATCTAGGACATCATTTCGAAATCAAATTAATTCTCTAAGTCATGAATAAAACCTGCTTTGTGATCTTACATCACCCAGCCAAAACAAATCTTCTTAAATGACTTGACCAAGTCTTGCCTCTGTTTTAATCAATCACTGTTCCTAATGACCTTACAGGCATTGTTTAAAAACTTTAACATGGACATTTACAAGGCAGGAAAAGTTATTGTCTTATCTTGTCTTGTCTTGTGTTGCCCTGTCTCATATTCTATTCTGTTCTTGGTCAGTCTGTCTTAATGACAGAACTATACTGAGGCCTTTTCTGATGTCAACCTAAACAGATGAGGGATATGAGGTGTTGGTTAGGTTTTGGGGCCTTACCCCGGGAGCACAGCATCATGCTCCTCATCCTGGTCTGTTAATAATGACTGGCGACCTCCACCTGTCCAGAGCACAGAGAGGTGTAAGGCGGCCCCATGTGGGGCCATTCTTTGTTCTGCACCCTTATTCTGCCTCTTCATAAGCACTATCTGGCATGAGCGTTTGATGGCCCTAACAATAGTTTTTTTTCCCTAGGGTTTTTCTTTTTCTTTACATTCTCTTTTTATTTTGCTATTACGGTATGTACAATGTACTGTGTACAAAATACACGATTTCATATATATATTCAGGGTTGGGTCAGATTACTTTGAAATGTAATCAGTTATTGAATACAAATTACATGGCAATTTTGTAATTAGTAACAATCCATTGTAATTAGTAACATAATCCATTGGATTACAAAAAAATGTAATCTAATCTGAATACTTTTGGATTACTTCAAAATCAAATAGTGAAAATATTGCACCTTATACTAAAAAATGGATGCAGGCATCAGGTAGCCTAGCAGTCTATTCCGTTGCCTACCAATACAGGGATCACCAGTTCGAATCCCCGTGTTACCTCCGGCTTGGTCGGGCGTTGCTACAGACACAATTGGTCGTGTTCTGTGGGTGGGAAGCTGGATGTGTCCTGGTGGCTGCACTAGTGCCCCCTCTGGTTGGTTGGGGCGCCTGTTCGGAGGAGTGGGGTAAGTGGGGGGAATAGCGTGATCCTCCCACATGCTATGTGCCCCTGGCGAAACTCCTCACTGTCAGGTGAAAAGAAGTGGCTGGCGACTCCACATGTAACAGGGGAGGCATGTGTAGTCTGCAGCCCTCCCCGAATCGGCAGAGGGGGTGGAGCAGTGACTGGGACGGCTCGGAAGAGTGGGGTAGTTGGCCAAGTATAATTGGCGGGGGGGTATGCAGCCACAAAAATTTTAGTTCCAAAAATATTATTTTTTCTCTTTAAACAGCTCAAAACATTTTCAGTGCAAATAAAATGTATTTTGCATATTCAGCATTTACACTTAGTCATATCAAATTACCCATACAAAAACAGTACTGACACAAACTACAGGTGTACTGTGTGTATTTACAACATGTGAGATGCTGTTTCTTTTGTGTAAGTTTTTTTTGCTGCTGTTTTTTAATCAAAAGCCATATAGAGGACTTTGCTTTTGTAATGCAAGAGGAGCACTTACTGAAAATGTTCATCTTCCATTTTCAATGTAAATGAAAAGGAATTACACATTTTTAAAATGTAACCTGGGCTGATCATGGTATCTTCTTTTTTTGTAATCTGATTATGTAATCCCAATTAGATGTAATCCATTACTACCCAACCCTGTATATATTCAACATACTGTATTCAATACATAATTTTTAAAGCATCCCTGTATATCCACACTTTTTCCTATTTCTCAAATAAGATACAAAATGGAGCAAAAGAAATGAAAGTGGATTCAAGTATCCATATATACTACCTACACCGATCAGCCAAAACATTAAAACCACGGACAGCTAAGTGAATAACATTGATTATCTTGTTACAATGGCACCTGTCAAGGGGTGGGATATATTAGGTAGCAAGTGAACAGTCAGTTCTTGAAGTTGATGTGTTGGGAGGAGGAAAAATGGGCAAACAAGGATCTGGGCAACTTTGACAAGGGCCAAATTGTGATGGCTAGACAACTGGGTCAGAGCATCTCCAAAATGACAGGTCTTGTGGGGTGTTCCCAGTATGCAGTGGTCAGTACCTACCAAAAGTGGTCCAAGGAAGGACAACTACTGAACCGGTGACAGGGTCATGGGCACCCAAGGCTCATAGACGCGCTTGGGGAGTGAAGGCTAGCCTGTCTGGTCTGATCCCACAGAAGAGCTACTGTAGCTCACATTGCTGAAAAAAATGAATGCTGGCTATGATAGACAGGTGTCAGAACCCACGGTGCATCACAGCTTGCTGTGTATGGGGCTGCATAGCCGCTGACCGGTCAGAGTGCCCAAGATGACCCCCTGTCCACCGCTGAAAGTGCCTACAATGGGCATGTGAGCATCAGAACTGGACCATGGAGTGATGGAAGAAGGTGGTCTTGTCTGATGAATCACATTTTGTTTGGCATCATGTGGACGGCTGGGTGTGTGTGTGCATCGTTTACCCGGGGAAGCGACAGCACCAGGATGCACTATGGGAAGAAGGCAAGCCGGTGTGATGCTCTGGGCAATGTTCTTCTGGGAAACCTGGGTCCTGGCATTCATGTGGGTGTTTACTTTGACACGTACCACTTACCTAAATATCGTTGCAGACCAGGTACACCCCTTCATGGCAACGGTATTCTCTGATGGTAGTGACCTCTTTCAGCAGGGCAGTGCACCCTGCTACACTGGAAAATTTGTTCAGGAATGGTTTGAGGAACATGACAAAGAATTCAACGTGTTGACTTGGCCTCCAAATTCCCCAGATCTCAATCCGATGGAGCGTCTGTGGGATGTGCTGGAAAACCAAGTCTGATCCACGGCGGCCTATGTACTTTGCAACTTACAGGACTTGAAGGATCTGCTGCTGATGTCTTGGTGCCAGACACCAGAGGACACCTTCAGAGGTCTTGTGGAGTCCATGCCTCGACAGGTGAGAGCTGTTTTGGCGGCACAAGGGGGACCCACACAATATTTGGCAGGTGGTTTTAATGTTTCGGCTGATTGGTGTAAGTTTAACCTGTACCTTGGGTTGTTTCCATTTCAGTCCAAAATATAATCTCAGACAAAAGATGGACAGAAAGGATTAATGTATTTGATCATTTCCCATCTCTTAAGAGTATTGCAAAGGTACCAAGGCGCTAACCTTTGCACTCCTTGTGTTTGGTTGCTTGTAAATTTTGCTAAATTAGGTAGTAGCGCTTATTGCTCTCATTGTAAGTCTCTGTTGGTGAAATGCATAAAATGTAGATGTGATGTGGCTGAAACTAAATGAATTTAACTAACTGAGATGGATGGGTACAAATCAGTGTGGTGATTAACTAGTTTGATATTAGCATGATAAGAATTTAACATGGCTAAAGCTGTGCACCTTGTATTTACTATCTATCTATCTATCTATCTATCTATCTATCTATCTATCTATCTATCTATCTATCTATCTATCTATCTATCTATCTATCTATCTATCTATCTATCATATATATTAGTAAACATGGACAGACTACAACTGGTTTTACCAACACGGCTCACTTTGTATCCTTTGATGTGGGAGGGGCGGGGAGGTGTTTATATGTGATATACAGACAACCCTCTGTTTGGGTCATAAAGCCCTGTGTTTGCCAAAGTATTTGCCCCCTGCCACTACCCAATTATAGAAACTTCCTGATGGATATCCCCTTGCCCCTGCTTTTTGATCCTATACTGTTCCTCTGAGACTCTGTGTGTGTGTGTGTGTGTGTGTGTGTGTGTGTGTGTGTGTGTGTGTGTGTGTGTGTGTGTGTGTAAGAGAGAGTGTAAGAGAAGTGTGTGTGTGTGTGTGGGTGTGTGTGTGTTTGTTTGTACAACTATATGTAACTGGATAGGAGACTGTCTTATACAAGCTCTCATCCATTCATTCATCACAGGTTGCATTGTGTGGCCTGGTTGCTCCATGCGATATTTGATCCATTATAGTGGTCAGTCAGACAATTTATGTTCAATTTGAATTAAAACAAACAAAAGGATACCTCAGTCTTTTGAATTGTGGTCTTTATCCCTGTAATTTTTTTCCATGATTACCTGTCAAAGAAAAATGACAGAGCCAAGCCATTACCCATACCACTGTTTCCCATTATGGTTGAATGACTTTCTCCACATATTGTTTTTATGATATTTTAGAGCCAAGCAGTTAAACTTAACTACACTATCCTATACTATGCTCATCATCAGCAGTTACTCGGGGTCGAGTGTCCTCCTTCTAGGTCCTTGTGGGTATCCTTGCAGGAGGACGCCTGTGCGTTACAGCTTTTTATGTGGGGTGGCTGATGTCCCTGCAGCCACCACACGGTCCTTGGCAGGGGGTGGCCGGAGTCCAATGGCATGGAGAACCAAGACGGTTGGGGACTACCCTCTGTTGCAGTCTTCATCCACCTTCACTGCCGTTGTGACCTGGAGACATCTTCCGCCAGTTCTGCTGTTGAGGTCTTTGTTGGATCACGCTTCGTCTGGAACCTCCCCCTTGACCTATCCGCCTTGGGTGACCCTACCAGGAACCAAGCTCCGGACGGCATAGCTCCTGGGAACATTGGTACATGCAAGCTTCTCCATCACAAGCTTATATACTATACTATACATATAAGGAATAAATAAAAAACTTTAAATGATCTTTTAGGTTTAAGTAGCTAAACTGTAATGTACTGTACTGCGGTGTACTGTACTACACTACACTAATATGATTAAATCCATCCATCCATTATCCAAACCGCTTATCCTGCTCTCAGGGTCGCAGGGATGCTGGAGCCTATCCCAGCAGTTTTTAATTATTACATTGAACACATAATTGGTTGAGTCAAATCAAAGGGTTTTGCATAGTGTAAGGAATGCACACTTTCTAGCTTTATACTCAGTATACCCCTCGAGTTTAAATAAAGGAATTTGACAATGAGAGAATGAATGAATGAATAAATTAATAAATCAAAGCCTCTGTGCTAGTTTGTGCTGGAGGCAGCAATGACAAGGCCTCTTAATGTTTTTGTTTTTGAGTCGTAGCTCGTTACCTCTGTGCCACCATCTTTCTGCAGGCAAGGAAAAAACACCTCAGCGATGTGTGAGGTGTGCCGCGTGTTCCAGGAAGACCGATCAAAGCGCCTTCCTTTTCAAATCAGGGATCAAACGGCACGGGGATATTTATTGCTTTGTTTGGCACCAGAGCTGAAGATCCCACCATTAGACGAGTAGAGGAAATCAGGGGGGCTCTCGCCGGCATAAACAGAAAGGTGTGTGAGAGCGACAGCATCAAAGTGCAGGTAGAGCCGGTGGTGGACAGATGTCGGCCTTTTTAACACAAGTCCGACTCATTCAGATGTGTCTGAGGAGTGGAGGCAAACCCATCCTATAGACCGTCTTAGCTTACCTAACCCAGCAAGGAGACACAGGAAGTGATGTAATACACAATGGAATTGTTCAGTGGCCTTACATTTTATGCTAGCTGCTCTGATGCTGCATCATTACACCTTAATAACAGGAATCAGTTTGAAAGCCCTCCGGTGCAGGACAGGAATGACTGCTTCATTACAATGGCTATCATGCTATGCGCCTCAAAAAGATCACTGTTATTTGCTTCTTGTGGGCTTTGCACAAATGCCGAAAGGGTTTTTGAACGGTGTGCCAGTAACTTGTTGGAAGGACTTTAAAGATAAAATATCATCCCCTTGACTTGCATTGATTTCTACAGCGATACCATCTGATCTGATTTCCACCCCACCCCTTACAAGGGTCGAACCGTAACGTGTCCCCCATTAGCAGTCCTCTGGGATGCCGGGATGGACTCGGCTATGACTACACGGTGCAGCGGTGTGTGCACATGACGGTGTACACATTTCTGCCTTCGGCGCCGCCAAGTTATGACGCGCTGTTTCCAGCGTTGCACAGTGCCTGCCTGCCGAGGTGTCGAAGTGGGTCAGACACCCGTTGCTTCCCACATGTTCTCTCTGTTTATCCGTCTCTCCCTGCCTATTCTGCTTTTATTTCCCCCATTCATCCATCTGTCTCTCTCTCTCTCTCTCTCTCTCTGTTTCTCTTCCTTTCTCTCACTCTGTCTTTGACCCTGGTGTTTGTCCATTTAACTCTGGCAGTCATTAGCGCACCCTCCCCCGCTTTTTTTTTTATTGCTCTGCTTTCTTCTCTCCATCCATCCATCCTGCCCTGTGTTTGACAGGGCGTGTGTGTTGTTTTTATCGGAGTGACACCGGGTGTCTTCCCAGGGCACATCCCGTGAACAGTGGCTTCAGTTCGATGGCTCCCCGGGGACGAGCCCCTTCGTGAGCCTCGGTCCTCCCTCTGTGAGTTACAGCCCGGCCCACGCGCATGCAGGCACGTGGGAACACACATGCACAGGCACTTACTAGTGTGTGCGTGTGTGCCAGCCTGAAACACGCACACACGCACAGCATGCACACACACACAGACACACACACACGAATACTTGCAGAAACAGACATGTATCCAGCACTGATGCATGCATGTGGCCACACACACAGGTACACACACTCAGACACACACACACACAGTGCATGTTTATTCAGATATATCCTTCCTGACTCTGACAATAAACGTGTGACCGTGTCATGTGTAATAGAAAGAAAGAAAGAAAGAAAGAGAAAGAAAAAGAAAAAAGGTGGGGAAAAGAAACAAAAAGAAAACAGAAAGAAAGAAGGTGAGAAAGAGAAGAAAGAGTGCATGGTGCTGGTACAGTACATCTCCACCCCCTTTGCTCTGTCAGGGCCGTTTCGGAGTGGGTGGAGTGTGGATGTACAGCAACACAACGGGGGGGAGGGGGTACAGGGTTTATTTCCCAATCGTGGCCACTCAGACTCCAGTGTGCACCCATGACACTGTGAGGCCCTTCGGTTACAGAGATCCATCCAGCACACGGCATCTACAGCACCATAACTGTCTGAGAGAATGAAAACGATACACATGGTGATTGGGGGAGATTAAATGAAAGGGGAAGACATCCAGGGTGAACGAGAGGGGGAGAGAGAGGGAGGGAGGGAGGGAGGGAGAGATGGTCTCTGTGATAGCAGTGCTTTAATTAAGAGGTTGTAAAAGCAGATGAGTATGGAGGATGTCAGCGTCATTAAATGCACACGCACACACACCTTCCCATTAGATAAACAGAGCCACTCTGTGGTAAAGTCTTCTTGCTGCTCCATTGCGTGCAGGACACTCCCACAGCACATCACAACATCCTCGAAAGGAAAACCCCAAAAGGTGGAAAACACCTGATTGAGCACAGCACACCTTTGGCACACTGTTGAGTCAACTGGCCGTTGTCTATCTGTCATAAGGCCTGGATTTATATTTATAGGAGCTCAGTTTGGATTCAAATACCAGATCAGATTTGGACTGGCTGAGTACTGCCTCACAACATCTCTTCTTCCACGAATGGATAGTGGAAATTATTTATTATACATTATTACTATATACTTGCCGGGACTTGAACATTTTTTAATTAACCTAAGCTGATATGATGAGATGCACACACACACTCACACTCACACACACACACACACACCACACACGCTCACACATATATAAAAAACAAAATTCACTTGCAAACAATGAACAAGACATTGGTCCTGCAGTAACTTGAGTAGAGACCTGGCAACTGTTAACCACTGGGAGATGTCCACTCGACTGTAAATATGCTGTGATGTAATTCACAGTGTATTTACAGTACAGTGGACTACACCACAACTTTTTAGGGAGGTGTTCCTTATCCGACGAGAGGGTCTAAGGACAGGATATTGTGTTGCTGTACAGCCCACTGAGGCTCATTTGTAATTTGTGATATTGGGCTATACAAATAAAATTGACTCGACTTGACTTCAGTTGGGTCCTCTCCCATCCCTCATCATTCTGAAGTGACCCTCATCACCCTCGCTCTCTCTCTCTCACTCGCTCGCTCACTTGCTCACTCGCTCACAAACACACACACACACACACACACACACACACACACAACCCTCATCTCACTCACACATACATAGAGCTTCATACAACAGCAGTCAATATTCAAAGGGGCTTTTAGATACTTCCTCCTCTCCTCTCCTCACCTCTCCTTTCCTCACCTCTCCTTTCCTCTCGTTGTCTCTCATACAATCTTTGGTGTGTTTGCATTATTGTGGTTCGTATTATTTATATTGCTGTATTCATCCTGTGTCATGTGACTCCCTCCTTTGGCATGTCAGCACCTGTTAACCAGGTCCCATTAGGCAGCTTCTGCACTCGCTCAAGCAAATTCCACTTCAATTTGTGTTGTCATCCTGGTGATATGTGATGGAGAGGTGTCAGACACCTCTCACTAATTAATATATGTCAGAAGTGACCGTGTTGTGATAGTCAGTGTTTAATTAGGCATTGCAAATCCTCTGCAAGCTTTCTGCCTGCCTGCGGACCCTCCCCATGGTCACTAACTCACACAAACACACACACACACACACACACACACACACGTTGATGATGGAACTTGATAGTGACATGCTTGTGTTAGTCTTGCGTCCTCATCCTTCAGTCCTCCTCAAAAAGGTCAGGTTTCCACCTGTGTTTCAATGTGTGTGTGTGTGTGTGTGTGTGTATGTGTGTATGTGTGTGTGTGTGTGTGTGTGTGTGTGTGTGTGTGTGTGTGTGTGTGTGTGTGTGTGTGTGTGTGTGCAAAGGAGTAAGGCCAAAGAATTGTCCAGTCCTGTCAGAGGTTGTCATTGTGAGGAAACTGCACATTATTCAGTGGCTGCTTTGTGCTGTGTGTGTGTGTGTGTGTGTGTGTGTGTGTGTGTGTGTGTGTGTGTGTGTGTGTGTGTGTGTGTGTGTGTGTGCGTGTACTATGTGTTTGTCAGGTTAGTAAGGGGGGCTTGAAGGCGAGGTGGCAGGGGGGCAAAGAAGGAAAAGGACACCGGAGCAATCTGCTTCTCCTTTCACCTCCCTCGTCTACTTTCCATTGACAGGTCCCTCTCTTTCTTGCTGCCTTGGCTTCAGTGGCGTACCACTGAAACCGCACATACTGGTGTCTGGTTGTCTCCCTTACCCCCCCCCCCCCCCCGTCACTAAATCCATCCGTCAGTCTTTCATTTAAACCCCATATGAGGTTGAGCTGGTCCTGCCATAAAGAAAACTGAAGAATGAATTCCTCCATGCCCGAGGAGCCCACTTTGAATGCGTTGTATCAAAAGTATGCATCTTATTTCCATCCCTCCTTATTCAAATTCAATTTGGGACTTTAGAATGTGTGCCATTTTTTTCCAACTCATCTCTCTCTTCTTTTTGCTCTGTAAATTAAATTTTGAAACCCCCATCCCTTCGCCATACCTTCCAAGTGTTCGGCTGTGGCCAAAACATCTTTCTGTTGTTACATGACTGAATCTGTTGTTGCCATGGTAACTGGTGGATGAGATAAGATGATGTGGAGAAACTTTTCTTTTGCCCCTCTCTCTGTCCCTCACTGTCTCCTTCTGGCCTTGTACCGTCTTTTGTCTTTCTTCTCTCCGTCCAGTATTTCTCTCCATTCTCTCACTCTTGTTTTTCCCCTCTTTTAGCATATCTCTCTCTCTCTCTATCTCTCTCTCTATCTCTCTATCTATCTATCTATCTATCTATCTATCTATCTATCTATCTGATCGATCGATTGATCGATCCGTCTCTATCTATCTAATCTATCTTTCTGGTCGATCCAACAATCTATTTAGTTTGCTACGGCCAGATTGATTTGTCCAGTTGAAGTCATAGTTTGTCTGATGGTGGTTGGATTGTCTTCACTGGTGGGCTCCTAAAAGACTTTGTGACGGTCATTGACCCCTACTGGTCACCTTTAGAATAACATCTTGTATCAACCCCATGGCCTTGTTGGTTATTGTACTATATTAATATCACCTGCACAGGAGGCTTTTTAAGATAGGTGGATTCATTCAATATCAAGTCCTCATCAGACCACATAATTGGGTCTGTGAGTGCATTACCATATTACAGGAATTTGTTTGCATTTAAACTCAGCCTGTCTTTTTTCAGCTATTTGAAACGAGGAAGAGAGTCAGCATGACTAGTCCTAATCCTTTGTCCAGATCTGCCCACAGCTCTCTCTCTCTCTCTCTCTCTCTCTCTCTCTCTCTCTCTCTCTCTCTCTCTCTGTCTCTCTCTCTGTCTCTCTCTCTCTCCGTCCCACTCAAACTCCTACGTGGTGCTTATCTACCTCTCACCCACCACCATCTCCTCCTCCTCCTCCTCTGTTCCCACTCTTTGTGTTATATTTTTTCTATCTACAGACACACACACAGCCATGCACACATACGCATACACACACATGCTTCTCTCAGCCCTTTTCAGCAGCTTCCTCCGTGCTACCATCCATTACAGCAGTGTCCTGTGAGGACGTCTCATAACCAAACGGTCCCAAGTTAACAGAGAGAAAGCGCCATCTTCACTGTTCAAATAATGCCATGTCATAGGTCAACTCTGCTTCGGGTTTGGATTCTTCAGCATGAAACCTTTACTAATCAGACCCGAGTCGGACCCACTTACACACACAGCTGTTTACCCCAACCACTAGTACTTAGTTATGAGGCGGCAAGACGTTTCTGCAGGATATTGATTGTGAGCATTTTATACCATCAGGTTTAGAGGCTGTTTTTAAATGGCTTTCTGTTTTCTTTTTTTCTTCTTTTTTTGTATTTTCATTTATTTTGATTTGTTGTCTGTTCCATCCTGTGTCGCACAATCAGCCAAATAATTGAGCAGCTATTACAGACGTAGGCCGGCAGTCAACCAGCTAGATTTGAACTTGCTGCATAAATACATAACATTTGTATGCATGTGCATAAACACACACACACACACACACACACACACACACACACACACACGCAGAGCGCACTTCAGTGGTACTGTAGAGTGGATCCCATTTACACACGGCTGTAAATTACCCCATGCGTCTCAATTAATTATTCATAATGGTTAATTAATTATGAAAAGATCAGTAATCCAACACCAGTCCACTAGCTTTGTGGTTGCCTAGCAACCGTGACCCATATTAAATGCCACCATTGTTGCCCGTAACCAGAGCGCCCATTTTTTCCCAGAAGGCTGTGGGCCTGAGGGCATTGTGGTGGAGAGTAAATAAACTCTATGTGTGTGTGTGTGTGTGTGTGTGTGTGTGTGTGTGTATGTGTGTTGTTTTTAAGAGTAGGCATGTGAATGACTGTGCATATACTATGTACATACCTGTGTGCATGCGAGTGTGCTTGTAAGTCGGTGTCTTTGTGCGGCCACATCACACTGGTTGTTGTGGAGGTTGATCACGCAGGGTAAACAAGTGAGGCCGGTTAATAATGCAGTATTTTGGCTCATGCCGGGGAACGAGTTGTGGCCTGTTAGGGACCACTAATCGGACATGCCACAGGGAATGCAACCGAAGAGCAGTGCACTCACACAGCCAGAAAATGATGCTAACATGTCTACAGGGACACATAAACACACAGCACTCTATTTGTCGGTATTTGTTGCAGAACTGCATCAGATAGTTCCCCTATGACTCTCTCGGGGCTGGGATAAATTATTCATATGACTTGGTTTTTTTTGGCCACTGTATTCAGGAGGCCATTCTGTATCCCCTTTCCCTAATTTTTGCTATTGTTAATCTGAGAACGGTCAACCTCGCATCTCAAAATATATCACATTGATTATTTGCATTCCTCCCTCCCATCTGTGGGTCCTTGGGCATTGTTCCTCTCTTCTTATGTATTCCCCCCCCCCTTACTTCTCTCCATCTTGATTTCCCCCATCTATTCTGTCGGTTCCTCTCCCTGCCTCCGGTGATGGCTGGTGTCCAGAGCCTTCTCTGAGAGGAGCTGGAATAGCTGCAGCCCTTTTGGATCTCAACCTCCACATCCTTTTGCTGCACCACAACAACGGCGGGGGGGGGGGAGACACAAGCCGCCTGTAAATATAGAGGCTATGTTCGCTGCTCAGTGTGTCAGCGACGTGTCTCGGTGACACGCAAAAACATCCTTTGATGCGGGGAGCATCCTGCTCCCTGGCGGAGTAGATGGTGTGTGTGTGTGTTGTGTGTGTGTGTTGTGTGTGTGTGTGCGTGTGCATCTGAGCTTGACTCTGGATCCATGTTTCTGACAGAGAGGGGTGCTGGTCTGAAACAAGACAGATTCTGAATCTGTGTGGGCCTGTGTGGGAGGCGGTGGGGAAGCACAAGTGAAAACAGCCAGGAAAAGTCAGCGTAATGGAAGGGAGAGAGAGAGAGAGAGAGACACAAGGAAGTGAAGTAGGAAAAGTAGATGCTTGCTGTTTCGGAGAAATTGAGTTGCATTGCATGCTATGAAGACAAAGGCTGGGAGAGGTATGTTGAACCTTTGTGTGTGTGTGTGTGTGTGTGTGTTTGTGTGTGCGTGCGTGTGCGTGTGCGTGTGCATCTGTGTATGTGGAGTGGGGGTGGGGACACCGTGTGACCAGACTGTGGTTCCTTCCTTGCCAGCCTGAGAACCAGGAAGTTGAGCTGCTTGTTCCTGCGTTATTGGGACTAACAGGAAATGCAGAGGTCTTCAGGAGGGGTAGAATGTAGAAAACAAGGAGAAAAAATATGGAGGTGGGGGAGCGAGTTAGCCTCTTTGTTGCATCAGTAAATAACGCTTACGTGACCATATTAGCGCCAGTTTGGTCCATCCGGAACTGCGATTGCTGTTGGACTTTTTATTCGTAATTAAAGCCGGTTGCTAGTCAAGTCGGGTCAAGTCAAGTCAGTTTCATTTGTATAGCCCGATAGCACAAATTACAAACATGCCTCAGTGGGTTTCACAGCAACACAACATCCTGTCCTTAGACCCTCACAATCGGATAAGGAACAACTCCCTAAAAAAAAACCCAAAACGCTTTATCAGGGAGAAAAAATAGGAAGGATCCTCGGGGAGGAGAGCAACAGAGGAGGGACCCCCCCCCCCCCCAGGACGGACAACGTGCAGTGGATGTTGTGTTTACACCATGGTGCCTCTTGCTGCATCGGCTTGTTAGCGTTGCAGAGAGACGCAGAGACGCAGTTTGTCAGGGACTGGACGGCCACCTTACGACCAAGTTTTGCCTCCATGACCCCCTTTTTTTGTTGTTGCTGTGACCCACCAGACATCTCCGCCTCATGCTCTTGTGCTCCTCCATGTCATCAGCTTAGGCGTACCCGGCGAGGTTCCCACAGAGACCCCGTGCTTTGATGAGAGCGGGGGGGGGGGGGAACTAGGACGGAGCACGTCATCAGGGAACCACCGCTTCAGGCCACGCCAAGCATGTCGCAACCAGCAGACCCCGTGGACCCCGGGGTCGGCTCTGATTATTGCTCTACCCCTGGGCTGGGTCTTTACCTCCCTATCTGTCGGAGTTTTTTCCCGCTAGAAGTCCAGCTGAATAAATGGATGACATCTAGGAGGAGAGGTCGGTTGAGTGAACATAGCCTGCAGTGTGGGCTTCTGCCAGACCCCGCGGATCATCAAAATAATCACTGTTGCCTGTGCAAACAGTTTGCAGGTGCTCAGGCACAACGCGAGATGAGACGGGGCCCCCCACGGCAGCTCGCAGGGGCCAGGGAGCAGCAGGTTGCCTTGGGAACCCCCCGGCTGCCTCTTTCTTGCCTCTGCTCCTTTCCACGCTCCTCCTTTTTAATCTGTTCCCTGATTTCATCGGCGGCGACCCCCATCCCCCTCCATAAATACACACGCGCACAGTACATGCACGCACATTACTCGCATGTCAAGAAGCTCCGACGCACACGAGCAAGAAGAGGGACGCGCAGATGATCGAGGGCTCGTGGAGACACCAACACGCATGCATGCAGGCACACACACACATCCAGGACAATACCTGTAAACCTGCCGTCTCTGCCTAGGCTTGTGGTCTTTTGCATTACCACGAGGAGGTAAATCCAACAGTTCTGGAAAAACTGACTTAACAGATAAAAGTGCCAATCTCAATTTTGATATTTTTTGTTAAACCTATTCTGATGAACTTTTGTCTTTTGCTTTGGTTGATGTAACTTATTTATTTTTCCCCCTGTCATTTTTTGAACGCTTCTTGGGAGAATAACATAAATGCCCACGTCCTCTTATTAACCTTGTCTTCCCTTGTGATAAAATCAAAGCTTTTTCTCCAAAACCTCCGACAACTGTGCAAGTACTTGGGGTCGTAATACCCCCCCCCACACACACACATGCAAAAACACACTACCCCCCCATACACACACACCTTGTCCAGATGCATATTCTCTGATGTGTTCGTAATGGCACATAGTTTCTTTAGCATAACACCTTCTGATTCCCCATTCCAAGGGCAGAGAGTAGGGTGAAATGTAATTGGCAAATTCTTGCAAAGCACCCTGGCTCATCACCAAGCTAAATGACTGCACATCGGGCGTGCGAGCCGAAATGTTTCACGTTGTAAATCTGCACGGAATAACGAATAGGGACCTGCCATTGTTTGAGAAAGTGGCCGTAAATCAAAGCACGAGTGTTAAGATTTGGGCCCGGACTGTTTTTTTTTTCTTTTTTTTTTTTGGACAAAAGTGTTGGTTTAATGTACTGCGAATGTGAAGTAAAAATATTATGGTGATACATCAAAACTGCCCCACAGCCGTCAGCATGGTTAAATTTGCTCTTGCTTAATTTTGGCCATGAATACGGTTTCCCCTGTAGCAGGTATGTAACCAAATGTTGACTATGTTATGGTGGACTTGGCTCCAGTTAAAAGCAACACTTGGGCGTGTGCCAACGGTGTGGTGAACATTGGATCTCTACTGCCTCCCAGTGGATAGTTGGAGCATTGGTTCGAGACGATTGTCATAAAGCAGTCGAACAGACAAACAAACGCACCCATGGAGCCCGGGAGGTGAAATGGACCTTTTTTCTTAAATTAAGCGTGCGTACGTTGTATAACTCGCACGTGCACTTTACTAATGCGCACGCACGATTTAGTAAATCGCACGCGCGCTTTGGTAAATCGTGGCTGCCATTTTGTTTGACCTTCTGTAGCCCCGACAGGCCTCGGTCTGTCCCAGTGCTGAAGTTGGACTTGCCTCTCAGGATCTTTCATTCAGTCAGACAGCTGGGCAACCGAGTTCTTCACTGGACCCAATAAGGCTTCACTATAGTGTGCCTCTCACTTTCACCGGAGACGATAAAGCTCACTTTCATTGGAAAAGATAAATCTGTAGCTGCGACCTTCACTTCTTTCCTTTTTTTTTTTTAGAAACCGCTGAAAATAACTCTTACGAAACTGCGATTCCCCCCCCAGATGCATTAACATTTAAGCTATAGCCAGCTGCTGTGGTCGACGCTTCACATATCAGGATGTCACATGGAGCATTGCGCCACACGAGGACCCAAAAATACTTCATAGTAGTCCTTAGCACTTATTTCTGAATACTATTTTATTCATCCTTTTCCTGCTGTAATGTTTTGTCCCCTATGTGGATTAAACGAAATACTTTTAAAAAAGGAATTAAGGATGATGGCGCCTTTGAAATTTTCATCACACTTTACATATCGCAAAGCCCAAATTTCCTGTACGGTATGATGTATGGGAGGTAGCAGCTGTAGTCGAAATTGGCAGGTACTGTAGCTGGCTGGGCCAACACACAACTCTGCTGGTAATCTAGTTGATACTGTGAGCAGACACACACACACACACACACACACACACACACACACACACACACACACACACACACACACACACACACACACACACAGAGTATTCTGGGTCATGGGAACGCGACGTTGAGTTCACACTGTGTTTATTCTGTATGGTTTCCTATTGGAGTGTGTCCCGCTCACGGGAATCTTAATGGCTTCCCTTTTCCCAGGGCAGGGGAGTGTGGCCAGACCTTCCCAGGTTATGCCAGGAGGGCAGGAGGTATGAGTAAGACTGAGGTAACTCCAGGACTCCTTGTCCTCCTCAAGGTCTGTGAGCAGTCCAAACCCCCAATTGTGATGTATGAAATCCTTTCCCCCTTCTTCTAACAAATTCTTCATCTGACGTGTCTTATTTGAGGTTATTCCTGTTACTAACTTACCCATTATTTTTTATGTGTGGGGCTCATTGTTTCGGTTTTGTCGACTGCGGGTTATTTTCTGTATGCCTCCCAAATGACATAGCTTCGCAACCATTCAGGACAAAGTAAAGAAAACAAAATGTAGAATGCTTGGCAGGGCTGTGGAGGGAAAAACATAAATCAACACCAGTGCCTGAAATGGGCTGGGGTTCTGACGATGTATGCTGCCTTGTTGAAAAAAAAAATGCTGCTGTAGCGTGAATCGATAGCAGAGTCTAACCCTAACCCTAATCCTAATCCTAACCATAACCTCGCCACAATGTGCAGAACCGCTATGTAGCACAGGTCATCTCGATAGGTACTGTAGCACAAATCAACAGAATACTGGTACTCACCAGAACTTACCGGCACTTTTGTTTTTTGTCCACATGAGTACCTTTACTTATTACTGCGTACCACCACTTCTTGGTGAGTATGGGTACGCACCCCTAGGCTATCTTAATGCAGAGAAAACCATGCTGAAAATTTCCAGAAGGATGAAAAACGGAGGATCAGGGAGAAACTTAAACTATTGGCGAGGGTTCATTTCTGAATGCTGCCACTGCTGTAGCTGCTCCGTTAGTAGCTAGCTGCCGTGCGAATGACTCACAGGCTATCGGTACTAGTTGCGGCACCAGCACCACCGAGCCTTCCCCGTTAGCTGTCAGCTACCGTGGCGGCAGTTCGCACCATGGTCACAGTGCGCCTGACTGCTGGACGAGGGGCCAAGTTGACCAGTGTAAATGATTGGCTCATTGTTGGAAAGATAAGAAACTTGAATGTCAAATTTGCAGAGAAGTACACCGGGGCGTTAATAGGATTTGAGGACATTTGGGGCTTAGCCCGGCCCTCTGTCGGGGGTTAGGGGGGATTTTTTTATTTTTATAAACAAGCTCTATTTTAATAATTCTTTATGCACCCTGGCACCTTATTTACATTCAAAGTACATGTCTTAACCATGAAAAATTGAAACGAGTACCTCAAAAACTGTTTACTTTCAGGATTAATTATCTACTCCAGGTGGTAGGTTTATTCGAGCACACGTGTGTGTGTTCGCAGCTAATCTTGCATACTAATGGCCCTATCATCCTAATATGTTGTGCACAGTTATTTCTGCATGATGAAGAACCTCCCGTGGTTTGCTGTGATTCAAAACCTTTGAAAAACGTTTGTGTTCACTACCACCGCTCCCTCTCTTCATTCACCAACTCTCAGCTCGACCAACCCCCCCTCCCCCCGCTCTCTCTCTCTCTCTCTCTCTCTCTCTCTCTCTCTCTCTCTCTCTCTCTCTCTCTCTCTCTCTCTCTCTCTCTCTCTCTCTCTCTCTCTCTCTCTCTCTCTCTCTCTCTCTTTTTCTGGAACACTAGTGAAGGCACAGCACCAATACCCAATATGGTCGCATAGCAAACCTTTTCTGTTTGGAAAGTGCACGTTCATATTAGACTTGGTGGGAAGCCGGATGTGAGTATGTATCCTGGTCGTTGCACTAGTGCCTTCTCTGGTCGCCCAGACTGGGAGGGGGAACGGGGGGGAATAGTGTGATCCTCTCACGCGCTACGTCCCCTGGCGAAACTCCTCACTGTCAGGTGAAAAGCAGCAGCTGGTGACTCCTCATGTATCGGAGGAGGTATGTGGTAGTCTGCAGCCCTCCCCGGATCGGCAGAGGGGGTGGAGCAGCGATCAGCACGGCTCAGAGGAGTGGGGTAATTGGCTGGATACAATTGGGAGGGGGAAAAAAAAGGAGGGGGGGGAGACTTTGTCACATTCATGCAAGGGTCCGCCAAATGAAAACATTTGCCTGTCAGTCTGCACATCCACGGACTGACAGGCAAATGTTTTTATTAGGTGGAGTTTGTAGCTTGAGCGCTGCATATTAACAGCTTCCCCCCCCCCATATGTCCCGTTCAATCAACTTGGACGCAACGCAAAAATCTTACAATTGCAGGAAAAACGCTGTTTTTTTCTGTGTGTGTGTGTGTGTGTGTGTGTGTGTGTGTGTGTGTATCTGTCCACTGCTAGTCTCACATACTGCTGGGCCTGTCAGCCTAATAATCTTTGTGCACAATTATGACTGTATGACCAAGGACCTCTCATGGTTGTGGTGATTCAAAACCTTTGAAAAATCTGTTTTATACAGCAATGAGTGCTAACTCCTCAGCTGAGATACACCTGGTGGATATCTGCACTCTTATTGTTATGAACTGTGATGTTAAGAATATTGGTAGTTGTTAGAAATGAGTATTAGTATAGAGTAGATGCAGAACACTTTACAACTGCTGTCATTAAACATTTGGCATTCTGCAGTAACAGACTAGAGAAAAACGGTTAATTGTATTTATGTTAACAGTAGTGTATGGAACATTAAGTTTTCTTTCACGCACGCACACACACACACACACACACACACACACACAAACCCTCATCTCACTCCATTTTCACATACAGTTCATGCAGTGTAGTGCTGCATTGTTCACCTCCCCATCATCTGCCAAATACTGTATTTTATTGAAATGTTATGCGTTTCATTTGACTACAATACAGCCAACCCATTATTGACCTTAATTTTGTCTGCTACTACTACTACTACTTTCGGCTGCTTCCGTTAATTTAAATTATCTTTGATTTGGTAATTAATTTTTACTGTTAAAAGAGCAACATACTTTTTAGTTGTCAATTCCATCCATCCATTGTCTTAACCGCTTATCCTGCTCTCAGGGTCGCGGGGATGCTGGAGTCTATCCCAGCAGCCATTGGGCGGCAGGTGGAGAGGCCATCACTGGGCTAGCTGTCAGTTTAAAACACCCAATTTTATTACATGATCTGACTGTGGTAGTATCAAAACTACTACTACTACTACTACTACTACTACTACTACTACTACTACTACTTTCAGCTGCTCCTGTTAGGGGTCGCCACAGTTGATCATCCGTTTCCATTTCCTCCTGTCTTCTGCATCTTCCTCTGTCACACCAGCCACCTGCATGTCCTCCCTCACCACATCCATAAACCTCCTCTTTGGCCTTCATCTTTTCCTCTTCCCTGGCAGCTCCATATTCAGCATCCTTTTCCCAATATACCCAGCATCTCTCCTCCACACATGTCCAAGCCATCTCAATCTTGCCTCTCTTGCTTTGTCTCCAAACCGTCCAACCTGAGCTGTCCCTCTAATATAATCATTCCTAATTCTGTCCTTCTTCATCACTCCCAGTGAAAATCTTAGCATCTTCAACTCTGCCACCTCCAGCTCCACCTCCTGTCTTTTCATCAGTGCCACTGTCTCCAAACCATATAACATAGGTGGTCTCACAACCATCTTGTACACCTTCCCTTTCACTCTTGCTGGTACCCTTCTGTCACAAATCACATCTGACACTCTTCTCCACCCACTCCACCCTACCTTCACTCTCTTCTTCACCGCTCTACTGCACTCCCCGTTACTTTGGACAGTTGACTCCAAGTATTTAAACTCATACGCCTTCATCACCTCTACTCCTTGCATTCTCACCATTCCACTGTCCTCTCTCTCATTCATGCATAGGTATTCTGTCTTGCTCCCACTGACTTTCAGTGGGAGCAAGTGCATACCGCCCCCTCTCCAGGCTCTCCTCAACCTGCACCCTGCTCTCACTACAGATCACAATGTCATCTGCAAACATCATAGTCCATGGAGACTCCTGTCTGATCTCATCCATCAACCTGTCCATCACCAGTGCAAACAAGAAAGGGCTTAGAGCCGATCCTTGATGTAATCCCACCTCCACCCCATATGTCATTCCAACCACACACCTCACCACTGTCACACTTCCCTCATACATATCCTGCACCACTCCTACACAGTTCTCTGCAACTCCCGACTTCCTCATACAATACCACACCTCCTCTCTTGGCACCCTGTCACATGCTTTCTCTAAATCTACAAAGGCACAATGTAACTCCTTCTGGCCTTCTCTGTACTTCTCCATCAATGTTCTTAAAGCAAACATCACATCCGTAGTGCTCTTTTGTGGCATGAAACCATACTGCTGCTCACTAATCATCACCTCTCCTCTTAACCTAGCTTCTATTACTCTTTCCCATATCTTCATGCTGTGGCTGACCAACTTTATACCTCTCTAGTTGCTACAGTTCTGTACTGTAGTGCAGATACTGATAGTATCGAAACAATAGCCCCAAACATAATTCATAATGGCCTAACTTATAAGGGGTGGGGTGGGGGTGGGTCCAAGTTAATTGTTTATTTACTTTAAGTTCATTTAGGTTTAAATCAGTACGATGATTAACTTTTGTTTGTGCCTGATTCATATCATAAATCAACAGGCAATTTCAGCCATTATTGAAAGTTACCACATAGGCTAAATTCTTACCCTTCCTTCTACTTTGGAAAAATCCAAAAACATTGAATTCCCCCCCGTACGCTCTGCCATTTCTCCTCTCCTGGTCTCTTCCCACTGTAAGTTGATGCTACTGACCAGTGATGTGTGTCACGTCACTCAGCGCTGACCATCAGGTCGTGCCCCCCCCCCCACACACACACACACAATTCAGAGACCTGCATTTATTTTGATAGGTTGTGATGTTACAAAGACTATCGCACATTCACACACATTATGTTTTTTGCAGCGCTTCACATAAGGTTACATTTAACGTCATATTTGGGGCCACAGGCAAAACGTTCAGGGCTTCAGCCCCGACAAAATGACCCAGTGACGCCAATGGAGTACAGTGTGGACCAGGACCGAAACTATCGACTGAATGGGGTGAGTTAAGTACTATTCTCATGCTTTCTCTTTTCTCCCTCTGCTCTGTCATGCTATGTATATACCATTATTGCAAGGGGGGAATGTTGATTTACCAGAAGATACATTTAAATAATGCATTTTCTGTTGATTTGAAACACTATTTCAAGGGGACATTTGATGCGACTGCATCATTGGAGCTAAATGAATGCAGTCTTGCCCATATATTATGGACTTGCCTTTGGTATTCCTTCTCATTATCCAATTTAATCTTTAGCTTGACAGATGTCATATTTTCAGTTGGTTTTATTGCTGCTTATATTCAATATTATATTTATGTACAATTTGATTTGTATCAACAGCCACATAAAAAGTTTTTATTATCCAAATATTCATTTATGTACAAACTGTGGAAATGTATGTCTTATGTAATGTATTTAATGAAATGCATACAAAAATATAATTGAAGTGGGATGCATTACCAAGATATGCAAATATATCCAAGACACACGTGATGCTCATGTCATGCAACTGCTGAATTAGGGTGCTGGCACCTCCTGCTCTACCTCAGGAGGTAGAGCAGGTCATCCAGTGATTTGAGGGTTGCTGGTTCGATCACCGGCTCCTCCAGAGAGCATGTCGAAGTGTCCTTGAGCAAGACACTGAACCCCTAACTGCTCCTGATGAGCAGGTGGGGGCCTTGCATGGCAGCCTCCACCATCAGTGTATGAATGTGTGTGTGAATGTGAGGCATACATTGTAAAGCGCTTTGAGCGGTCGGTAGACTACAAAAGTATGTAAATGCAGTCCATATACCATTTGATCCAGCCTCAGCACACTGTCTACTGGCTGAAGGCTTGAGGTGATGGCATGCATGCAGAGCGTTGAAGTCCTCATACTTAGTGATTTGCACAAAATGAGAGAAATAAAGCACATCCAAAATCCAATCAGACAATGCCGATAAATGGTGAAAATCATAATTCTTCTTTAAAATGTCTTATTTAAAGTAACACCAGGTAAGTTTTTGGATTTCGGCGGCATCTTTCACATCAACTGTCACAAGGACAACTGAGGGCCTTCTTTCTTTTCCTCTTCATATCGTAGCAACAAGATGTTCATTTGTTTCCAAGCCATAGCTGAAAAGACTCAGAAGAAGAGGAGCTATGTTCAAAGATGTAAGGTAAAATACTATTTTTGTATGCGTGCTGTAAAGCAATCCATACATTTCCCCAGGACTTTTCATGGCCGGTGGCAGGCATAGAGAAAACTAAGGGCTCTGATCTGAGCACTGATTGTGTCCGTCTCCTGCAGCCATCACACTATGTGGCTGAAATGTATTTAATGACATGTTAAAGCAAAAAAAGCTACCGGGTGTCACTTTACAAATCACTGATAAAGACATGATGGGATAGCACAGTGAAGATTTTTTTTGACTAAAATTCGCAGGAAGTGGTATTATCTCTTCAAATGTTTAGACTGCAGGTGAAGGATATAGCTCTCCAGAGAGCTGCGAGGGAATTGCCTTTCCAAAAGAATGCTAATGTGACATTTTGGTTTGAATAATCTTCAGTGCACTGGACAAATGTTTGACATTCTGTAAAAGTGACTCAACTTCAGAAGCTGTCAGCGAGCCATACTTATATCCAGCTGCTCCTTCACAGTTGGGGATTCATGACACAAAACAAAGGTAAAACACTTTGTTCTCTGGAGTGGACAGGAAAATACAAATTCAGAGAGGGCACGCTGAGATAAGACCGATTGCAGTGGAGCCGTAAGTGAGGCCTTTCACCACTAGAGCGCGCTGTTGTCAGATAAATTCGGCTTTGGCACCCGTGGAGCGCATGGTGCGTCTGTTTTGAGAAATTATTTTAAGTACAAACAAATAACTAGGGATTCTTGTTGTTAGAGGAAGAGCATAAAAAAGCACCGTCTTACAGATGTTAGTTTGTCATTTAGGGTCCCTTTAATGTTTTCCTCATAAATCCCCCCCACCTCGTTAGAGACTTCAGGGCATAGCCATGTTTGTAGTGCCAATGGAGCAGGGTTGGGGTTTTGCATCATGATTAAGGGAACTTCAACAATGACAAGAGACACCGTTTATGTACAGTTAATACCCTTTACCCCCAACCCGTGGTTGGAAAGTATCCTTCTGTACATTCTGGGAACCGAACCAGCAACCTTCCAGTTGTCAAACAGTCTCCCCACCTCAGAACCAATGTCCTTTTTTACTCAAAGTGTCATGAGGTCATGGTCGTTGACTGAGGTGTCACAGCAAATGACTTTGAAATAATTTTCTACTGCCAGCACACATGGCGAAGTTGAGAATCGAAGGAAATATGAACATCCAGATGACAAATGTCTGAGGGAGGAGAAAAAGCGACACTGTAGATCTCATTAAAGCACTAACATTGAGCATGGACCATATCTGCCAGGTATTGACTGATCCAATTGAGCTGTACACCAAGATCGATCCGCCCGGTGAAGGACCTGCTGCATGGCCAATTTCCCTGTCCTGCAGGTAGCAGGGACAAAGGTCATAACCCCTCCCCATCTGGTTTCTTTCCCTCATCCATCCGCGTCTCTGTATCTTTTCCTCAGCTATGCCTGCTCGGCCTGTCTCTATCCAGATGTCTTATTCTCACTATCATTCTCACCGCATGTCATTATTCAGAATAATGAGATATCTTTCTCTCACATCGAAAGAGATGTAGCGATGCCAGAGAGACGGACACCGCTGATTTTGTTTGGCAGATAATCCAGTGGGTTTTATTGTCCTTCATCTTGTACTGTTTAGGGTTGTTTTTTTTCCATACTTGGTCAGCTACAGATTATGTGTCAAATGAAGAGTGGTCTCCAGGATGATGCCTGTGTGAAGGATTCATGCTTTTGTCAGTGTCTGGCAGCTAATAGGGGTTTTGTCCTGTTGCTCCATTCAATAGACCTTGATGATGTAGACTATTGATTTTGTTTATCAGTCATTTTAGATCCTGTTGTTACCTTTCACGTGTTCATTGTGCATTTTACCAAAACAAATGAAAAGAGAACAGGAACGATAGAAAAGGTGCAGACGACCAACTGACAAGTATCCACCTCATTTGGAAGCATTTTGCTGCACTATCAGTGCCATAAAATGAGTCAAGAGGAAGGCATCTTCATTACAGTCTTTGTCCAGGTCCTGGCTGTGATTGCCAGTTCCTGGTGTGTGGCTGCAAGGCTGCAGAATAGCAGAACAGCAAAGCCATTAACATAGCTGACACAATGCTATGCCGGCTCCACTGCTAATGAAATGTCGATACAGAGCACCATCTAACCTAATCGAACGCTAATTGAGAAACTGAAGGATTGTGACTGCAGGTTTTGGTTGCCTGTCTACCTCATTTGTGTTTCTCTCCCTCCTTTCTTAGTCTGTGTCTGTGCCATTGACAAACAAGTATGCAAGAACAGTATCAAAAGAAAAATATCTATCTATCTATCTATCTATCTATCTATCTATCTATCTATCTATCTATCTATCTATCTATCTGTCTATCTGTCTATCTGTCTGTCTGTCTGTCTGTCTGTCTGTCTGTCTGCAACAATAACCAGCTTTATTTAAACAAATTTGTTAAACACAAGATGAAGATCTATTTGTTTGTATCACGGGCAGACAGACAGATGGACAGATAGATAGATGCTTTCATACTCATTCACATCTACCATTTAGTTTCATCCTCATCAAGCCTGAGATTCAGCATGGTGACCTTCTCTCATGAGTGTCTTTGGCCACATCACAGCAAATGCCAACACTTCTCGTTGTTAAGACATCAATGTTTCTGAAGTCTGTCACTAAACCTATCTTTTCTGATCACAGAAAGGTGAATCAGTTCATCTGGACACACTGTTTAGTGGGAGAAACATTTCATCACTCATACAAGGGACTTCGTCAGTCTCAACTGACTGCAGGTATCCCCAACCTTATAAATAATATGACCGCATAATGACCGAGACCAATTGGTTTCATATGCAGATTGCCGTTACCATTAACTAGAGTTTCAATGACCATGTGTACTATTCACAGAGGATTGGGGATAGTTGTAATCACAGCATTGTAAGATGGTGAGAGATGTACTCTTAGCCCCTTCTCTGTGAATGGTCAACTTGTCATGGTGGAGAAGCTTGTGTGGCCCCGAGATTCCGAGAGCAATGCCATCAGGAGCAATGCTCCTGGTAGGGTAACCCATGGCGGTAAGGTCAAGGGGGAGGTCCCTAACAAAGAGCAATCCAATCAAGACCTCAATGGTGGAACAGGCGGGGGGATGATGGCTTACTTTAGGGATGCATCACAATGGTTGAGAAGGTGGATGAAGGCTGCAGCAGAAATGGGCCCCCAGTCATCTTGGACTCCATAACCCTGGATCCTGACTCAGATCTATCAAGGACCGTGTGGTAGTTGTCTGTGCACCAGTCTCCCACGCAAAACAAAGTCACACACAGGTGTCTCCCATAAAGGGAATCCACCCTAATATCCCAGATTAAGTCCTATGGCGACTGGCAAGTGGTGACGGGGGCGGGATTGTGAAATTTGCAAGCTCCTAGTCATGAGTTGGCACATCAGCAACAGCACCGCAAAGAGAGAGAGAAAAAGGCTCAACCACTGCCACTTTCCCTGTCCACACTGCACTAAAGTATGTGGATCATGGTTTGGCCTCTACAGCCATATAAAGACCCACAAGTAGACAACCCAATGAAGAGGACAGCCATACTCACTCCGAGTGACCACCGATGATGATGATGTAGACTGCGGAGTCCTGGCCTGACACGTTCGCTCTTCTGTGTTGTGCCATTCTCTTGGCCATCATCTGTTTGGTTTCTCCGATGTACAAGTCACGGCAATCCTATCGGCACTTAACAGTGTACACTATATTGCTCTGTTTGTGCTGGGGAACCCGATCCTTGGGGTGCACAAATTTCTTGCGCAGCATGTTTTGGGGTTTGAAAGCGACTGAGATGCAGTGTTTGGAAAATACGTGTCTCAACTGTTCCAACACTCCCACCAGATATGTAATCACCACTTGTTTGCATTTAGGCTGCTGTTGTCCTTCTCTTTGTGATCGGCTGGTGCACTGTTTGGGCGTCTTCCTGGCTTTGACAAACGTCCAGTTAGGATAACCGCACTTAACCAGGACCTGTTTAATGTGGGATTTCTCCCTTCCCCGGCCGCTGTGTCGGTGGGGACGTTGTCTGACGTTTGACTGATGACAGTCAAACTTTAAGTAGGTACTGATCAGTATGTGTAGGTTTATGCTAAACATCAACAATCAAGTGTCCCCCATCACCAATTGCAATTTCATAATCTAAGAAGGCTAACCTGTTATTTTTCACATCCTTCCTGGTGAACTTGATGTGGTTGTCCAAGGTTGTGTCCAGATGAACTGGTTCACCTTTCTGTGATTTCCTTACTTGGATTATTGAGCATGCATAAAGACACTATCTTTTTGGATTTACTCCTACAAAAGACATGGCACAGGTGGGTTTAATCTATGGTGGGAGACATGTTGTTCAAACAAAACACACAGATGCATGGCTTGAGCTGATAAGGCCAAAGTCATTGTGAAACGCAACAGAAATAAAAAGTGACCAGACACACTGACAGTCGGCCCTCTGGGGTGAGCAGTTCGCCTCCAGATACAATCTACATACAGTCTCGTGGTAGGTCACTGTGCACTTTAAAGCGCTATACAACATTATCACTATATTAATCTTCACGAATGCTGCAGCATAAACTCATGTGGTACAGCCGCAGAAATAAACCTGTGAGTGTCTTCGGTTAGCAAGGACAAAGATTAAGTAGTGAGGCACACAGGTCATCGGTTTAGTGGAGGAGAAATGGGAAAGGTTAGTAATTCTTGGCTCTGTTAATTGGCTATCAGCATTAATGAGACACTGGTTAAGGAGAGGATGGGGTGAGATGGGGTGGATGTTGAGCGGCGGCTAAAATGCAGGACACAAAATGTCATCTACAAGTGTGTTTGTGTGTGTGTGCAAGTGCATGTGGGCACGCTTGTGTTGTGGGTGCATGCATGTGTGTTTTTAGTGTTTACAATCTGTGGTCTGCGTGTAGATACATATCTAGTAAATAATCAGATAGTCTGCCTTGTTAGCACTGACCTTTAGCTTGTAGATGTTGATTTGAACCCCCCCCCCACACACACACACACACACAAACACACATGGCACAAAAGCATAATGTGTAACATTTGTTTTTCAGACCTGAAGAATATCTCAATTGTTTTTGACCTAGCTGATAGAAATATGTACATTTAACAAGAACCAGTCACGTTAAACTCTAAACACCACAAGCCTGGCAAAATCTTTGCACATCATTGAATAATATCTGTATCATTACTGCCTTAATGAAAATTAGACTGCAAATGTTCATGTGATATTACATATTATCCATCATATTACTCATTCCTCTGCAAAGAGCAAACTAGAAACACTTGTTTGTTATAATTTGGTGATTTTAGTTTCTGAATGTTACATTTTGGAATCAGTTTTTATACTCTCTTAGTCCATAATGAATCAAATTGTACTTTGGTCTGTTTGTCAGGCAGTGCCAGGTAGTTTTCACGGTTAGTTATGTCGAAGGGGGTTAGTGGCTCTCAAAGTGTTGGATAAGATGTGGCTGTGAAAACCTTGAATGGGAACACCAAGCTCATTCCTTCCAGTGGTGTCTCGTTTCCCCCCAGCACACTGGGTGAGGTGGGGATGGCAGGTCATTTAAGGAGATTTGAATTTGATGGCTGGTTTACTGTGCCCAAGCCTAGCCTCTCAGTCCCTTGGCCTTACAAAAGACCATGTAATGAAATAGCACAGGGTCAAATTGGGGGATTGGGATATACAGACTGGCAGCTTTAGTATGTATGATGAGGGAGAGAGGGGAATTGGTTATCCAAGAGTGTGCATATGTGTATGTGTGTGTGTGTGTGTGTGTGTGTGTGTGTGTGTGTGTGTGTGTGTGTGTGTGCCTGCCTGCCTGCGTTTGGGTGCATGACTATGTTTTGTGTCACACATCAACATATATTTACATATATTTGTGATTACACACACACACACACACACACACACACACACACACACACACACACACACACACACACACACACACACACACACACACGTATACATATGTATAGATATAGACTCAGAACTGTCCTCATCAATCACTGTTGGTCCTGCGTGTTTAGGGTTGAATAGAAGCAAACAGAATGCAATAGCACAGAACAACACTAGCCTTGCTTTCCAGAAGCTGATGAAAACACACACACACACACACACACACACACACACACACACACACACACACACACACACACACACACACACACACAAGAGGTGTGCACAGGTCTCACTGGAATCACATTGACAGCAAACTCATAAATCAACCCCATCGGCACTCCTGAAGGACAAAGAGGATGAAACAAAAGGCTTCTCAGTCATATTTTTCTCCCCTGTCTCGATGATTTCTGTGTTACGTAAGAAACATAAATGTGTGTTCTTGTTCCGGCTGATTTACCGAGGAGCGCGGCACAACGTCACATGAATCATTTTCATCTTTCGTCCTCCCCTGAGGAGGATGCTGGTGACAGCTCGGCGGGTCCATTGTGGAGAGGTGTTAGCACAGCGGGCTTTCACGTCACTGTCACAGCACAGAGGGAGGATTTTACTGCACCGTGCACGCTGTCACGCAACCTCACCTGGGAAACCGAGAGGGATTCTGCAGGTGGGACTTTGAATATGAAGTTGAGTGACTCTAATGGGACTCTTTTTTTTCTACACAAATTTCTGTGTAGCCAATGTCCGACTCGAAAAGGTACACAAACATAACTAAGATGATAAACAGATAACAATAACCTCGAAATAAATAGCTGCACAGTATTTTTGGACCTAATGTGAACTCCAACTCGAGCAATGAAGTTTAAAGAGTCCCTCATCAGTGCAAGGCTGGTGGAGTTATATCCGGTTCAGGCATATTGTTTTGAAGTCACACTGTTCCTTGTCATATGTTTGTCTGCGAGACACTGGGTGGTGCTGACGTTGGGAATCGCCTTCACATCCTGTTTTAATTGTATTGTTGCTGAAAACCCCTTGATGAGGTGACATCATCAAGTGGAGAAGAATTTATCTGAGAAATTCAACACAGCCATGAGCAGCCTTGTGGAGACGCCAAACAGCAATTTGCAGGCTTTTCTTATACTCTCTATGGAAGCTTTGCTGGGAATACTAACTGACATCTTGAGCTTGGATGTCTACTAACACCATCTATAGTCATAGCCACATGCACATGTTAGTTTTCTGAAAAGGAATAGTTGACTAAGGTACTGAGGTAATGACTCATTGATTCGTTGATATTTCATTGATTCATTGATTGTCACAGCGGCACGGTTAGTGCGGTCGCCTCACAGCAAGAGAGTCCTGGGTTTGAGCCCCAGAGTAGTCCAACCTTGGGGGTCATCCCGGGTCGTCCTCTATGTGGAGTTTGCATGTTCTCCCTGTGTCTGCAAAGACATGTAGGTCAGGTGAACTGGCCGTACTAAATTGTCCGTGTGTGTGTGTGTGTGTGTGTTGGCCCTGTTGTGGCCTAGTGGCCTGTCCAGGGTGTCTCCCAGCCTGCCGCCCAATGACTGCCGGGATAGGCCCCAACATCCCTGCAACCCTGAGAGCAGGATAGGCGGTTTGGATAATGAGTGAAAATGCATGAATTGATAGTCAGTGATATTACACAGTGCAGCATTATTAACATCAGGGAATTTTTTATGGAATTACATAGGACCACACAAGAGCTACTGGCGCTACTCCAATGTCCTCCCATCCATGATTTGAGCAGTTGGAAAAGATGGATGGAAATTTTAGGGTACGCATCCAGATGTTTTAGGACCTTGTAATGCACAGCCGGGTGGTTCAATAGCTCCCCCTGAGACTGAACAGGCCACAGGTCTGACGGATTAGGCTCATTTATGTGCTCTTGAACAAGACACTAACAAGCCGACTTACTGGCTCTCTGAGTGCCGAAGACCGTCCACTGGATGTCTGAACTCTGATGCAATTTCAGTGCATTTTCAAAGAGCTGGTAGATCCCTTGGTGTGGGTGGGAGTCGGAGTCAAATGGAGGCGACTGTTCAATGAAACATGTAAAAAAAGAAGATGCGGCTGGGGAACGACAGAGGAAGAAAACGGAGAGAGAAATAAAAGGGTCTGAAGGAGGAAAGGGATTTTACCTTGGACGTCTACTGCGGGTTCGTCGAGAAGACCTCTCGGTGGGAAGGCTTTGAGTCTGAAAATAGCACACTGTGGAGCCTTATGGCGCTCTTCCCTCCTCCTCCCTACCCGGCCTGCGGAGAACATATCTTAGACAGCAATGCTAATTGGTTTTGAGTGTTGTTTTTTTTTTTTTTTTGTTCACCAAACACTTTAAATGAATTCTTAATTTGTGAGGCAAACATTTGTGGTGCTCCCCGGGAGGCTGGTGAATCTCTAAGTAGGAGATTTCCCGCCTTAACCTGGGGCTTCAGCAGCATTAACATGTTCAAAGGTGAACCCTACATGCTACATCAGCTATTCAGCTCAGCCCGCCTGCTAGTCGGCGCACTGGAGGAATATTTACGTTTCTGTGTGTGTGTGTGTGTGTGTGTGTGTGTGTGTGTGTGTGTGTGTGTGTGTGTGTGTGTGTGTGTGTGTGTGCGTGTGTGTGTGTGTGTGTGCGTGTGCATGGGGTGCAGTTGAAAGAGATTCATGCAGTGGATGTAGATACAGTTAATATACTGTGACAACCTCCCCCATCCTATTCCTATGTTGCAACTACGTTATCATTTTTGTAATATGACTATGAGCTGTTATAGGGTTACGCATACCATTAACAGTTCAAGAGTGTCTTACTGTTAAAATGTGCTGGTGTTCATAACGAGTGCACGATGAGCCGTTGCCAGCAAATTATAAACACAGTGTCAATGCTTGGTATTCGTTGTTATCGGAGATTCATTTAATATCATGTACTCTACACACCTTTAAGAAATATTTTTTTACTAATTTAAAAAAGAATTCCTTGGTTTTTTACACAATATCACAACACTCTTATAGGTCATGTTCTTATGCTATTTACTTTGCACAGACAGATAGATAGATAGATAGATAGATAGATAGATAGATAGATAGATAGATAGATAGATAGATAGATAGATAGATGGATAGATGGATAGATGGATAGATAGATAGATGGATGGATGGATGACCGGACGGATGGATGGATGACCGGACGGACAGATAGATAGATAGATAGATAGATAGATAGATAGATAGATAGATAGATAGATAGATAGATAGATAGATAGATAGATAGATAGATAGATAGATAGACAGACAGACAGACAGTTTTCCAAACACTACAAAGTTTTTTTTCCATTTTCTTACCTTTTAATAAATGATAGTATTTCAACAGATTTGATATTCTGACAGAAGTGTTGCACTTTGCACGCTAGTCTCTTTCATGAAGAAGGCCTCATGGTGTAGTTTTCCAATTAAAAATAAAACTTCCTGTATGTGTTTGAATTATCATACCTTTTTCGATATCAGTGGTATAGACCTCGTATTGAATTGATTAGCCTCTTTGGGCCCTTTGTTACGTCTTTTCCGTGGCTTTCCTTTTGAAGCCAGAAGTTTTCAGTGCATTTATCACTTTGCAAAACATTCACTTTCAACCACATCGTAGAAGAACTTAAGAAGGGATGTTGCTTACATATCTATTTTCACTCTGTCACAGAGAGAGAGAAGGCGCTTTTATGATAAAAAAAAGCGTTATCATCTAGGCTTTGTAAACCCTCCAGTCTGTCAGATTGCCTCTTGGTGATAGTTGTGCAATGGGTGGACTGAGAATAACCCTGCATGCACAGCGGGGAGATGAAACAAAAGGATGGTAAAGACAGGTGAAACATGGGCTGCAAAAAAAATGTTGGTTGTTGGAACTGAAGTCTGCACAAAAACAATCATGTCCTCTGCTTTAAAGCTGTAGTTTGAAACTCTGGTCCCTGTCCAATGGTCTCAAAATCCCAATTAGACAAATAAACAATTCTATTTGGATATGCAAGAGAAAAACACTCTTTCCCCTCCTAACACAGTAAAGCTTTAAGTAAACACACTTTCCCTGCAGCATGTTTAGTAGTGCTGTGCTGCTTTTTAAGAAAGTCAGGTACACCAGAGCTAGCTAGTACAGTCATACCATTCATTTGCAGCTACAGCGTTTTAACGTTGGTTTGTTTGCTTATTAATTGATTGATGGGTTCATTGATTTAATTGGCCACGATATGTTCTGGTCATCCTCTTGCTCCTCTTTTTCAGTTTATCGCTCCAAAAATGTCACGGCTGATCAAATGAAATACATGCCTCTCAAGCTGCTGTCCCTGCAAGGGGCTTGCCTAGTTCAAAATACTTGAAATGGGGAGCTTGCAGAGAGAAATGTGGAGGAGCCTTTATATGTAAACTTCCAGTTTTCGAGAAAATTTAGGAAGGATCAAATTAGTTTAACGAGTTGAACCACTGTGGAAACAAGGGTCAAGAATGGAGCCCTTCGATGTGTTATTTGCCGAGTCCACTGTAATTGTGGATTTGGTGAATAATTGGTCGGTAAAAAAGAAAGCGCTAGCAGCGGCAGTTGTTGTCCAGTCTGCTCATTAGCAGAAGTGGTACAGCAATGGCAGGATGGACGCTGGCTGCAGAGGCGACCTAACATAGATGACAGAGGAGCGTAAATGGGCAAGACTGAGCTGAAAACAGCAGCCAGATGTGTGTTTTATTCTGTCAGAGAGAGAGAGAGAGAGAGAGAGACAGAGAGACAGAGAGAGAGAGAGAGAGAGAGAGAGAGAGAGAGAGAGAGAGAGAGAGAGAGAGAGAGAGAGAGAGAGAGAGAGAGAGAGAGAGAGAGAGAGAGAGAGAGAGAGAGAGAGAGAGAGAGAGAGAGAGAGAGAGAGAGAGAGAGAGAGAGAGAGAGAGAGAGCGCAAAACAACAAGAGAGATCGAGACACAGAAGGAGCAACAGAGAGAGAAACTGAGACTAATGCAGACAGAGGCCGAGACAGAGAGAGTGAGAGATGGAGAGAAGCGGAAACAAAAGGTTTGTCAGATGTGGAACTTTTCATGTTGACTGCGCCTCGGCAGAACGGCCTGTTGCTATGGAGACAACGAGGCGAACATGTCATGAATACATTTCACCCCATGATTACTCTTACCACATCAAATTGTCACACATTTCCCCCCCTGCACTCTTCCAGACAAGGCTCACTTGAACAAAAGCACACGGGATTTTTGAGGCTGATGAGCCTCGTTTCCTTTGCTTAGGTGAGCTACCAGCAACATCCTGACACACGCTCACATATTAACAAGTCTTCTGCGGTTTGCCGCTAATACTAACTCCTCATTGGCTGTTGGAAATTAGGGACTTTTGCTCAAGGGATCATCAGTGCAATATAGAGGCCGACATTTGCAGAGTGGACCATCCAATTTATTTTCTGTCCCCAAGCATCCTTACAGGTCTGAGATTTCAAAGCAGTAGCTTTTTCGATCACAGGTTTGGCCTTACCTCAAGGCCTTCACTGCCCCACTTTGTCTGAGGAGGATTTGAGTAAAGTTTGACCTTGGCCATTCTCTCCATCTGAACTGTTCCCTAGACGGTAATACTAGAAACCCAGCCGGGACTGGCATCAATCTCTTCATAGTCATCAGCCGACTCGGTCCAGATATAAGGAGCTGTGTTGTGGCATCGTCTTATTTTGTGGCAGGTTGACCTTTCCAGAGTCTCGCATTCAGGATGCAGGCTGAGTTGCAGGTGCACGGCGGGTCTCACAGGAGAAAACAACATCTTGCTTTTAAATTGGCATGGAACAGCGTGTTCCCAAAGCAGTATAGTGAATATGTCAAGAATCACCGTGTTTCTCCAGCCACTCCCCCCCCCACCCTCTATCACAACCCCTCCCTTTCTTTCTCCTGCCCTCACTCTCCACATCTCTCCCACATTCTTTTTCTCTCAAAACAGCATTTCATTGCTTTATTTGTTTGGGAAAGAGCACAACATCAGTCTATGTGTAATAAAAGTGAGCGGGAGGGACTGGGTTATGAGAGGATAGTCTTCCTCATCTGGTTGATGTCCCCCGATGGAGTAGATATGCCGCAGGGGCGGGGGTCAACCTTCCAAAAAGTAGTTTTGGCTGGTTTCAAAAACTTTTTATTGTTTATATTTTCTTTCACTTATTTCATTAACCAGGCATTTAACCATATAGTTAAGGCTCAGCGTTTTTCGGTTTTTATTTTTCAAAGCCATCCAGCATGCCGAATTTCGCCGCAGGAGGACACTGTCACATAACCTCAAACGAACAGGAACAACTTTTGGATCCGTGGAAACATAAAATCCAGGTGAATCTGGATATTTTTCGGTGAAAATCGGTAAAAACCGAAAATGCTGAGCCTTGCATATAGTAGACATGTATGTGTATGTATGGCGACTCACAAATACGACGTCCAGTAAATTTGGATTCTACCCAATGCTCCACATGTCCACTGAGCCACCAGAGTCTCAGGCAGACTGTGCAGACTGAGTAGATGACCCGGTTTTGGTCAAAGTGTCACATCACCTCCACCGACTTAAATTGCTTTCATGTTCGACCACAATGATGGGTGGAGGCTTGGCAGATTCTCTGTTTTCCCATTCGACCTTACAGCTATGTAATTTGTCAAGGGGTGAATTAATTTTACTCAAAGAATGTAGTTACATACATATTTCAGATACTTAACCGGAATATTTTAGATTTAATAGATTTCACTCTACCAAACAATAAAGGACATGTCCTATTTTTTTGCTCCATAATTTTTAATATCAGAGGTTGATCAATGTTGAGAGGACACAGGATTTGAAGACATAGCATCACACTTTTTTAAACGATACAATTTAAAAAAAGAAAAAGCCAGAATAATCTGACTACCAACATCTCTCAGTGAAGGTGTAGGCCTTTTTCAGCTGCAATGTCCCCTATTCTTTAATATTCTGTGCATAGTTTCAGACAGTCTAGAGTCACATAGTACAGCTGATATATGACCAATGTCCTGCCTGGGGACAATCAATAACCCATTAAGCTGTAATACTCAATTAGGTAAAAGACGTACTGGAGAGCCATTGGCCATGTAAATGAACTTGCACCTCCAGATATAGACACACCAAGCACACATAGGCACAAATACAAGAAATGTTTATTAAACAAGAATAAGGTGATAAATATAGTTCAAAGAGACACCCACCAAGAAGGAGTAGTCTCCACAATGAGCAACTATTCCTCCTCTCCAATTGTCAATATGGGCAATAAGACATTACTCACAAGTCAAGTCCTGACTGCTTGACTTTTAGAAGGGTTTTCAGTCATCCATATTTCAAGCTTTACTTCACAAGTAGAATTTGTAATGGTGGGACACAGTGGCCTCTAAGGTATTTCATGATAATTGCAAAAACCTCTTTCGTTACTGGGCTGAACCATCGGGGTTAGCGCCCTCACCAAATCCAAGATGAGACAGTATTGCACGCTAGTTAGCTGACGTTGTGGAAACTCCAGTTTGCCATACAGCAAGCATGGTAAACTGTTAGTTACCACTAACGTTTGGGGGGGGGGGGGGATCAAGTCGTCACTTACTTGCACAATAAAAATGCTGCAAGCACAGCAATGCTTGTGAGTCATCTTTTGGTTTTAATATGATCAACTTTGTTAGGACTGCATGCGTCCAGTGTTGCTTTTCTTTCTTTGCCTAGAGGTCGATGTTTCCACACCAATATAGACACTTACTTTAAAGGTGGACTTTAATGGTGCTTTTAGCTATCACTAGAGCAGCGCCATCTCCCAACTAGAGTATTGCTTTAGTTTTTAACGTGGGAGCCATCAGTGTGGTCAATGTCTTGTTCTGGTGTTGTGATACATAGTCACCGGATGCTCTGAAAAAGGCTTTATCAACAGGCAAGGTGGCTCACCTTTCCATTATATCTGATCAATTTTAACACTATAACTATATCATGCCAGGTGATAACAGGATTGAATTGTAGCAACAGACACTCCATCAGCTTTATGTGGAGCAGTCATCTGCCATGTGCTAAATTTCTCATATTGCCGCACCTGTTACATGGCATCCCTCTTTCCTGTGCTGTGACCCTGCTTTTTAGCCTCCAACATGAACAGCTGGCACATAAAAATCATGTGATGTACATGAAACTAAATAAGCCCACCACTCACAGACTGTGAGAGCAAATAATAATACCGAGTTGCCATTTATGACGAGGGTTGTAATAATAATATAAGCGGTTTGGATAATGGATGGATGGATAATAATAATATTAATAATCATAATCATGAGGATCATCAACATCTTTATTTAGAGCACTTTTCAAAATCCATGTTATAAAGTGCTTCATAAAGCAACAAAATAAGATAAAATTAAAAACAATTTGGTGTATTAAAAACAATAAAAAGTTAAAAGAAAATTAAACTCAAGTAAAATCCAGAAAGGCTCTTCAATAAAATTATATTTTAAGAAGGGACTTAAAAGAGATTACTGGCTCAGCCGACCTGATTTCCTCAGGCAGATCGTTCCAGAGCCTCGGCGCCCTAACTGCAAACTCTGTCCCCTTTAGTTTTCTGGCAGGCCTCTGGAACAAACAAAAGATCTTTGCCCAAATATGTCAAAGTACGTACTGGTACGTACGGTACTAAGAGTCAGAGCTATAACATGGAGAGGCCAAGAAGAGCCTTAAAAGTAATCAGTAAGATCTTACAAACTATTCTAAAACATACTGGGAGCCAGTGTAAAGAGGCTAAAACAGGAGTGATGTGATCACATGTCTTGGTTCTGGTTAAAAGCTTGGCAGCTGAGTTCTGTACAGACTGGAGTCGATCAATAGATTTTTGGTTCAGGTAAGTAAACAGGCTGTTGCATTATTCCAGGCATGATGGGATGAAGGTGTGTATAATCATCCCCGTGTCTTTAAATTTTAACATAGATTGTATTTTTGAGTATTTCTGCTACTACTACTTTCGGCTGCTCCTGTTAGGGGTCACCACAGCGGATCATCCGTTTCCATTTCTTCCTGTCCTCTGCATCTTCCTCTGTCACACCAGCCACCTGCATGTCCTCCCTCACCACATCCATAAACCTCCTCTTTGGCCTTCCTCTTTTCCTCTTGCCTGGCAGCTCCATATTCAACATCCTTCTCCTAATATACCCAGCATCTCTCCTCCACACATGTCCAAGTCATTTCAGTCTTGCCTCTCTTGCTTTGTCTCCAAACCGTCCAACCTGAGCTCTCCCTCTGATATAATTGTTCCTAATCCTGTCCTCCTTCATCACTCCCAATGAAAATCTTAGCATCTTCAACTGTGCCACCTCCAGCTCCGCATCCTGTCTTTTCATCAGTGCCACTGTCTCCAAACCATACAACATACGTAGCTGGTCTCACAACCATCTTGTAAACCTTCCCTTTAACTCTTGCTGGTACCCTTCTGTCACAAATCACTCCTGACACTCTTCTCTATCGACTCCACCCTACCTGAACTCTCTTCTTCACCTCTCTTCTGCAGTCCTCATTACTTTGGAAAGTTAACCCCAAGTATTTAAACTCATGCGCCTTCGTCACCTCTGCTCCTTGCATCCTCACCATTCCACTGTCCTCCCTATCATTCATGGATAGGTATTCTGACTTGTTCCCACTGACTTTTATTCCTCTTCTCTCCAGTGCATACCTCCACCTTTCCAGGCTCTCCTCAACCTGCACCCTACTCTCACTACAGATCACAATGTCACCCGCAAACATCATAGTCCACGGAGACTCCTGCCTGATCTCGTCCGTCAACCTGTCCATCACCAGTGCAAACAAGAAAGGACTCAGAGCCGATACTTGATGTAATCCCACCTCCACCTTGAACCCATCTGTCATTTCAGCAACACACCTCACCATTGTCACACTTCCCTCATACATATCCTGCACTAATCCTAGATACTTCTCTGGAACTCCAGACTTCTTCATACAATACCACGCCTCTCTCCGCACCCTGTCATATGCTTTCTCTAAATCCACAAAGACACAATGTAACTCCTTCTGACCTTCTCTATACTTCTCAATTACATTATCAAAGCAAACATCACATCTGTAGTGCTCTTTCATGGTATGAAACCATACTGCTGCTCGCTGATCTTCGCCTCTCTTCTTAACCTAGCTTCTATTACTCTTTCCCATATCTTCATGCTGTGGCTGATCAACTGTATACCTCTGTAGCTATTACAGTTCTGCATATTGCCCTTATTCTTGAAAATTGGTACCAGTATGCTCCTTCTCCACTCCTCAGGCATCCTCTCACTTTCAAAGATTATGTTAAACAATCTAGTTAAAAACCCCACTGCCATCTCTCCTAAACATCTCCATGCCTCCACAGGTATGTCATCAGGACCAACTGCCTTTCCACTCTTCATCCTCTTCATAGATGCCCTCACTTCCTCCTTGCTAATTCACTGCACTTCCTGATTCACTATCCCCACATCATCCAACCCCCTCTCTCTCTCTCTCTCTCTCTCTCTCTCTCTCTCTCTCTCTCTCTCTCTCTCTCTCTCTCTCTCTCTCTCTCTCTCTATCATTTTCTTCATTCATCAGCCCCTCAAAGTGCTCCTTCCACCTTCTCAGCACACTCTCCTCGCTTGTCAGCATATTTCCATCTCTGTCCTTGATCACCCTAACCCGCTGCACATCCTTTCAAGCTCGGTCCCTCTGTCTAGCCAATTGGTACAAGTCCTTTTCTCCTTCCTTAGTGTCTAACCTGTCATACAGCTCACCATGCGCCTTTTCCTTTGCCTTTGCCACCTCTCTCTTTGCTTTATGCTTCATCTCCTTGTACTCCTGTCTACTTTCTTCATCTCTCTGACTATCCCACTTCTTCTTTGCCAAACTTTTCTTCTGTATACTTTGCTGTATGTCCTCATTCCACCACCCAGTCTCCTTGTCTTCCTTCCTCTGTTCTGATGATGCACCAAATAATTTTTAAAAATATTTCCAAGATGATATAAACATGATTGTACAAGTTTTGAGGTGTGCTGCTCAAAACTTAAATTACTATCAGACCAGACGGTAAGATTCCTTGCAACAGGCTTGATGTGATCTGATAGGGAACCAACAGATGACAGAACTTGTTTTGCTATGTGCTGGGACCCAATGACAAGGACCTGTTTTGTTTGAATTCAGCTGAATCTATATATATATTTTTGACATCCAGTTTTTGACATCACAAAAGGCAGCCTTTAAATGAACTCAGCATTCCAGAGTCTGTGGATCTAACAGGCAGGTACATCTGTGCATCATCAGCATAACAATGCAAGGAGACACAATGTCTATGAATAATGTGCTCAAGGGGAAATATGTATAAATAAAATAAAATTGGTCCCAAAACTAACCCCTGAGGCACACCATAATTAACAGAAGAAAAGGAAGAGACATAGTTGTTCACAGAGACAAAGAACCTTCTATTCGACCATTCTAAAGCTGTAGCAGATATCCCTACCCAGTGCCTCAGTGTGTCTAACAGGATGCTGTAATCGTGTCAAAGGCTGCGTTAAGGTCCAGCCGTACAAGGACTGAGCACATGCCGTCGTTAGCAGCCATTAAAAGGTCATTGGTAACCTTGAGCAGGGCAGTCTCATTGCTGCAATGCTTCCAGAACCCAGATTGAAACTTTTCAAAAACGTTATTTTCCAGTGCAGAGAGAAATTGCTTGGACATTATTTTGTTCTAAAAATTTTGATATAAAAGGGAACTTGGAAATTGGTCTATAGTTTTGAGGGAGGGAAGATCCAGCCCAGATTTTTTTTTAACAGTGGGTGCACACAATCAGTTTTAAAATAAAAACAGAAAGCAAACAGGGCCTGACAGAGTCTATTACTTTTAGCAAAAATTTTGTTGGTTCAGGGGTGGGCAATCTTATCCAGAAACAGCCAGAGTGGGTGCAGGTCTTTGTACCAACCAAGCAGTTACATGCCTGTGTCTCCTAATCAAGTTCCTCAGCAAAGACTCCACTGGTCGATTAGTGGGATCAGGTGTGTAACTGTTTGATTGGAACAAAAACCTGCACCGACACCGGCTCTTTCTGGGTAAGATTGCCCACCCCTGTACATCTCAGGGCTGGAAGACACTGTCATATAGTATGATACTGTTTCTAAAAGTTCAGATAATGTAATAGGATAAAACTGATTTAATCTGTCATTCTGTGGATGAAGGACTTCGGAGTAAGTGGCATTGGGAGTAATATAAGCTGTAATTGACTCCACTTTATCAGTAAAATAAGACAAAAACACTTCACAATCCCCATCACTTTCAACAAGGAGGGGCTAGATTTACCAACTGATCAACAGTCTTGAATAAAAATCTAGGGTTATGTTGATGGGCAGTAATAAGTTCTAATAAATAGTGTGTTCTCACATCCTTAACCATTTTGTTACAGTGTAGTAACAACTCCTTCATAATATTGTAATGTACTTGGAAACCAGATTTTTTTCCCCGTCTGCGCTCTGCTTTCCAACATTTCTTTTTAGAGCTGTGAATATTGTCAATTATCCAACATTGTTGTCTCTTTCTGAAACCTTAAGAGGTGCAGTAATATTTAGTGAAGACAAGCAGATAAAATTAAAATGGTCAGCCAGTTCATTGGTGTGGGAGAATTCAGAAAGGTGTTGGCTTTGACGATCAAACAATGTGCAGAATTTTTAGACGTTTTGCTCATTAAAGATGCGAGTACACAAGGAGTGGGGTGAGACGGTATTAATAACTGGTGATTCACAGTTAAAAACTACACAGTTGTGATGAGATACAGTCATAGCCAATAATTCTACAGACGATCTTTTTACACCCACGGTAAAAAAGTCCAGTGTATGACCACGGTTCTCCTCCAACAATAGAGTGAAGTTTGCTGATGACACCACTATAGTGGGACTCATAACCAACAACGAGGAGACACACTACAGAGAGGAGGTCCATCATCTGGCTGGGTGGTGTTCATACAATAACCTGGTCCTGAACACCAGTAAAACAAAGGAGATTATTGTGGATTTTAGGAGATCCGGGAAGACCACCCCACCCCCACTGCACATAAACGCTGAAGATGTGCATATTGTGGATAACATCAAATTCCTGGGAATCCACATAACCAAAGAACTCACATGGTCACTCACCACCTCCCACCTGGTGAAGAAAGCTCAACAGAGGCTTTTCTTCCTCAGGAAACTTAAACAAACCGGTCTCCCTTCTCAGCTGCTGGTCAACTTTTACAGAAGCACAACAGTAAGCATCCTCTGTCAGTGTGGCACAGTGTGGTATGCCAGCTGCATAGCAGAGAATAGGAAGGACTTGGCCTGGGTGGTAAAGACAGCACAGAGGATTGTGGGAGCTGTGCACCCGGACCTGGATGCTGTGTATGCTGGCCGCCTACAGAGGAAAGCCAGCGACATCAGCAAAGGTGCAACACACCCAGGTCACTGTCTGTTTGTTCCCTTGCCATCGGGGAAAATATACCGCACCATCAAAACCCGGACTAACAGGTTGAGGAACAGCTTCTTCCCCAGAGCTGTAGCCTCCATCCCCCCCCCCCCACACACACACACACCTGCCTATAGCTGCTGAGGACTAACTGGTACTAAAGCCGCTGCAATATGGACAACTATGTGTGATAACCCCATGCACTATTTTGACCTTTATAAGCTGCTGCTATCTTTTATTGTCTCACTATCATTTTTTACCTCACTTATTTATACTAAATGTTGTTTGTACTGTTTTTAATCTTTACCTTGTCTAGTGCTGCTGGTCTGAAAGTCACCAAATGCAATTTTGCCGTGTGCACACAATGACAATAAAATATCTCATCTCATCTCATCTCATCTCATCTCATCTCATCTTATCTTATGTGTTTGTCAGCGCTCATACTGTTTGAAGTTAAAAGAATCAGAAACAGAAGCAGCGATGATTAAAGAAGTCAGTGGCATGGACATTAGTGGATTCATCAACAGTCATTCCTTGGTTATGATTTCATAACAGGAAAAATAATGTTTGTGTTTAGTATGTAAAAATCCAAGTGGATTTCTCCTTCAAATCTCCTTCAAATATGCTTACAAAACATAATCAAGCAATCACCTATTTACTTTCAAATCTGTAATCTAGATTCTGTTGTTACAGCCGATGTAAGGGATAGTAGTAATTGTTTTTAGCTATCACTAATGTGATCATGTTAGTGCATTGACCTTGCTCATAGCACTCCCTCAAGTCCTCTGGAATTACCTTTATTCATCCCATGAATGTGGCATGTGCGCACACATGCACATGCAAACATTAACACAAATGCAATGTAAATGCACTCCACCCATCCATGTTTAAGACAAGGCAACCATGGATTTTAAGGTATTGTATCACTCCTCCAACTACTATCAGCCTTCAAAACCTTCAAGCCAATGAATGAATCAATGGCAGACGAGACCATTTCCTTCTATTAGTTCCCATAAATGGGGACTACAGATTAAAACCGGGCTTGTGAACAGGTTACCCATATTGCCAAGGCACAGTGCTCTGGTATAATTGTACAACATTACCATATAGATTGCCTGTCCATCATTTCCAATTTAAGAGGATGGTAATGGTGGAAAAGACTGTGAGAAGGATGGGGAGCATAGGGAGGCTTAAGGGTGAGACAATATGTCAGTGTAAAAGCAAGAAGGTGGGGAAGAGAGCGAGAGCGAGCGAGAGAGAAAGGAGCGAGAGCAGGAGGGTAAGAATATGTATAATAAAATCTATATGTTGAGCAGCATGCCACAGCAGTCCCACAGTTCACATACTACTAACACTGTGCCGAAATGTCAATAGTAACCGCTTCACCCAGGAGGTGGAATGAGATTCAGTAAATTGTGGCACTAAAGGACATTGACCCCGAGCCTGTTGAAATGAACATGTGACCTTCCACAGAGAAGAACTATAAACAGCATGATGGCTGTTGGGATGTCACAATACTCTTTTGTCTGTGGGTGGTGGTGGTGAATCCAGATCCTGATGGCAGCAAAAATGATCTGAGACAGCCTGTGATTTTTAGATGTGAAGCACCCCATGAACTTGGCTTCAAACTCACTCATTTGCAAACTGTTGTAAACTACTAATAAGACACGTTAGCCCCTAGCTAACGAGTCTGACCCTTTAGCCGAGCGGTTAGTGATGTCGCCTTGTGGCGCAATACACTCCGTATCGAATCCCGCACCGGGCAAGAAAATAACCGGTTACATTGGTGGCAGCGGTGGGATCCGGAAGTGTGCAGATCCTCAGGAGTCTCTTCGGAGCGCGGGAATAACAAAGCGCGAGGGCGCGCTTCCGGGGAGGGTGACGACTGTAAACTACTAATAACACACGTTTGCCCCTAGTTAACGGGTCTGATCCTTTAGACGAGCGGTTAGTGATGTCGCCTTGTGGCGCAATACACCTCGTATCGAATCCCGCACCGGGCAAGAAAATAACCAGTTACACTGTTATTCGCTCTCACATTTAGCCGTACCATCTGCATAGATTCGGGGTGAGTTGCAGCTCCTCCAGAAATGTTTGGGAGTGAGTGCATCGGAAAATATATGCTGTTGTAAGATTTAACATTTTTTAAATTAACATATAGCTTTTTTGTATATCACGCGCGAACTGTAGGTGGGGAGCAGGAAGTGATTTTCTACATAGTGTAACGTGCATGGATAAGTAGACATGTTGGTCCTTGACTAACAAGTCCGACCCTTTAGTCCAGGGGTCCCCAATTACTTTTCATAGCGGGCTACTTTTAGGGCTGTAATGATCTGTGCCCTCTGGCTATGTTAACTTATAACATTAATAAAGCAAGGACGACTTCTCTCGTGCTGGGTGTTTATTCACCGACCGGATTCCGACTGACGTTGTTACGTACATCACGTGACTTTGTTGTGGCGCTACGGAAAGCCGTAAGGGACATTAGCAAATCAAATATTACTAGCAAATATTACATCTCCCTTTTTCTGAAAAGTGCTGCTTTCTCTGCAGAGATACAGACCACGTTGAGCACGTTTATAAGCGAATACAATCTTAATAAGAAAGAATATGAAAGTGGAACTCTTATATAACTGGACTGCAACAAAGTAGTGTAAAACATTTCCTTCACTGTCTAAATGTGACACCGTAATAACATTTCATCTTTTTTTTCATTTCATTACTGGTAACTGCAAACAGCAGGTAGGTACACAAGGTAAGTGAACGCTGTAAATATTTCTTTTCAAAACATAGCAGGTATAGTACAGGTTGGTGTAAAATTCTCTTTTTTTAACATTCATAAGTCAAGGATTTGTCTTGGTTTGATCGTGCGACCTGACCTCGTGGTGTAACCAGGCTGTGTGTCTGGTTGTCGCTGATTGTTCGTGTCTGGAGGTTCAGCATGCTCTTGCTGATGGGCTTGTGTGTTGTTGTTAGCGCTGGTAACAGTCTGCTGTGAAGTGTGTGTGTGCGTAGTGTGAGTGTTCACTCTGCTTTGTCGCAGGTGTTGACGGTTGCGTTGGTAGATCTGACCTTCTTTGGTTTGGATGTGGTAGCTCCTGTCTGTGTTCGCTGGTCTTTCCACAGTTGCAGGTCTCCAGGATCCATCCTCCTGCCGGAAGCGGATTGGTGTGCCTGCGGGCAGGTGGGGCAGAGGTTTGGCTGTTCGGTTGTAGTATGCCTGCTGGCGCTGTTGACATACCTCTCTCCTTTTGTGAACATCCTCCTGACTGGCGATCTGTGGCTGCAGGTGTTTTGCTGTTGATGGGAGAATGGACCGCAGCCTCCGACTCATCAGTAGCTGTGCCGGTGATTTCAGGTTGTCCACCGGTGTGTTGCGATACTCCAGTAAGCTCATGTAGGGGTCTTTGTTCTCAGCTTTGGCTTTGTCCAGGATGCGTTTGGCTGTCTGGACAGTCTTCTCGGAGAGGCCGTTGCTCTGTGGGTAGTGGGGGCTTGTGGTGGTGTGTGAGAAACCCCATGTCTGTGAGAAGTTGCGGAACTCACCAGAGCTGTAGCACGGACCGTTGTCGCTGATGATAGTCTCGGGGATTCCGTGTCGAGCCATTGCTGCTTTCAGCTTCATGATGACGGCAGATGAGGTGCAGCTGTAAAGTCTTTCTAGCTCGAAGAATCTGGAGTAGTAGTCCACAGTGACTATGAAGTCCTGTGAGTTCCATGTGAATAGGTCTGTGCCTATCACTTGCCACGGCCGCTCGGGTATGGCGTGTGACATCATTGGTTCCTTTGCATTTGCGCTGCGCCGTTCTTGGCATATGCTGCAGTCTGCTACCGCATCCTCGATCTGTTTCCCCATGCCAGGCCAGAACAGTAAGTCTCTTGCTCGGCATTTGCTTTTTTCCACGCCAAGGTGGCTGGCATGGATGCGCTGTATCATGTCCTTGCGAAGCTTTTGGGGGACAATGATTCTCTCACCTTTGAACAGGATACCGTCCATTTCTGAGATTTCTGCTCTGTGGTTCCAGTATTCCTGGATGCTGGGCGGGCACTTTTTCTTTGTGTCTGGCCAGCCAGTGAGTGTGGCTCGTCTGAGTGCGGTGAGCTGTGGATCTTGCGCTGTTTCCTGCTTGATTTCTGTGAGTCTTGTGTCGCTCACAGGGATGTTGCTGAGGACTGTGTGCACTTGGGCCTCCATCCCTTCCTGTAGGTCACTGTCGTGGTGTTCTATTGACTTGCGTGACAGTGTGTCGGCCACCGGTATGTCCTTACCGGGGCGGTGGATGATTTGGATGTCGTATTTTTGGAGCGCCAGGATCATCCGTTGCAGCCGGGGTGGTGCTGCTGCCAGTGGCTTTTTTAGTATTGCCTCCAGAGGCTTGTGGTCTGACTCCACAATCACTTTTCGTCCATACATGTACTCGTGGAACCTCTTGCAGCCGAAGACCACAGCGTAGAGCTCCTTCTCTATCTGTGCGTAGTTTTCTTCAGTGCTGTTGAGTGACTTGGACGCATAGGCAATTGGTTTGCCATCTTGGAGCATGACAGCCCCAAGGCCACTTTTGGATGCATCCACTTGGAGTCGCAGCTCTTTCTGCGGGTCGAAATATGAGAGTACTGGACCTGGGTGCTGTGTAATGAGATTCTTCATCTCTTGGAACGCCTTGTCGTGGACTGCATCCCACACAAACTCACTGTCCTGTTTCAGAAGCTGTCTGAGGGGTGAGTTTATCTGTGAGAGGTGTGGAGCAAATCTGGCGAGGTAGTTGATCATGCCGAGGACTGTCTCCAGCTCTGCTTTGTTCTGTGGGGGTTGCATGTCCTTGACCGCCTTCACCTTGTGTGGGTCTGGTTTGATGCCTTCGTGTGAGAGCGTGTGGCCGAAGTAGCTTACCTCGGACACGCATATGTGACACTTGTCGGGGTTGAGCCGCACCCCTCGCTCCCTTGTGCGCTTCAGCATCGCTCTGAGACGCTGGTCATGTTCCTCTTTAGTCTTGCCGAACACTAGTATGTCGTCCACTATGGCCGTCACACCGTCCAATCCTTCATATGTTTCATCCACGCGTCTCTGGAACTCGTCTTGAGCGGACACGATTCCGAATGGCAGTCTGAGGAAACGATACCTGCCAAACACTGTGTTAAATGTCGTCAACATTGAGGATTCAGTGCTCAGTTTGATGGCCCAATAGCCTGACCGCGCGTCTAACACGCTAAAGTACTCAGCTCCAGCGAGCTTTGTGGTGGCGTCCTCCAGCGTGGGGAGGGGATAGTGAGGTCGTTGTATCACTTTGTTAAGAGCTCTGGGGTCTAAACACACTCTAAGTTTGCCTGTCTTTGGCTTCTCAACAATGACGAGTGCGTTCACCCATTCTGTGGGTTCTGTTACCTTACAGATTATGCCGCCTTTCTCCATGCTGTCAAGCTCGTCCCTCAGTTTGCTGCGTAGGGCGATGGGGATTCTGCGTGGCGGGCAGACGACCGGCGTTGCATCTGGTGTGACGCGGAAGGTGCACTCGCCTGGGAACTCTCCTATTCCCTGGAAAACATCTGCATACTCATCCATTATGCTCTGTGATGTGACATTGTTTTCCTCGCTCACAGCCATCACTATTTTTACCAAGTTTAGGTCACGGCATGTTTTCATTGCCATGACTGGTGGGGCGTTTGTGTCAATGACGTAAAAGTCCAGCATCATTGCATTGTCTCTGTACTTACATTTGAGTTTGCATGTGCCTTTCACGCTCAGCGCGCCTCCTCCATATTCAGTGAGTCTGTGTATTGCTGGTTTCAGTGTCACATTTTTGAACAGCGCCTGGAACAGGTTGGTGGGAATAGTATTGGCCTGTGCCCCAGTGTCTAGTTTAAACTTTACCTTCTGTGGAGGTGTGCCAATTCCAACCTCTACGTAAGCCTGCTCGTTGCTTTTTCCGTTGTTCTCTATTGAGATGCAGTCTATGTACAGCTCTGTCTGTTCTCCCACAGCGGTGCTCTCCACTGTAATGTTGTCGAAGTACAGTTCTTCCTGTTCTCTGTCAGTGGTGCACTCTTCTGGGTTCTCTCCGACGGCATGTACTGTGCCGCGGTAGTACTTTGTCTGTCCCTGGGAGCTAGACTTGCATACTTTAGCAAAATGATTGAGCTTCTTGCATTTAATGCATTGTTTACCCTTAGCTGGGCAAGTGGCTTTAGCGCCGTGTAGCCCTCCACAATAGCTACACGCCCTAGCTGCGGTGCTAACGTCCCTTTGTCTGAAGTTAGCGTTAGCTGCTTTGGGTGCGTTCGGTTTGTAAGTCTTTCTGCCTATTGCGTGCACCGTTTCATGTGTGCTGCCCTGGCCCATAAACGTTAGCTGTTGCTTTGCTAGCTCGTGTGAGCGGGCTACATCTATGGCCTTTTCTAGCGTTAGCTCAGCTCCCTGGCTAAGTAGCTTTTCTCTCACTCTGGGTGAGTTGGTGGCAAACACGATGCGGTCCCTGACCATCTCGTCGGCATTTGGGTAGCCACAGTCTTTGACTAGGAGCTTTAGCTCAGTTACAAATCGTTCGAAGGATTCACTCTCTCCCTGCATCTTTTCATGAAATTTATATCTGGCATAAATCGGGTTTGCTTTGGGGGTGATGTACTCAGTGTACTTATCGTAGTACGTTTCTAGCTTCTTGGCTTGTTCTCCGCTGAGTGTCCAAGTGTTGTGCACATCGCGCCCTTTTTCCCCTATCCAGAGCAGGAGGTAGCTGCATTTCTCCTCTTCGTTCTTCCCGCGCAGGGGGCCCGTGAACATTAGCTCCGTTGTTTGTCGAAATCGTCTCCATGCTTCAGGTAAGTTCGCCGATTCCCAGTCCATCCGTGGAGCTGGAACGCCGTACGAATCCATATTGGGTATTTAAACTCCGCTACTCTGACACCATGTAATGATCTGTGCCCTCTGGCTATGTTAACTTATAACATTAATAAAGCAAGGACGACTTCTCTCGTGCTGGGTGTTTATTCACCGACCGGATTCCGACTGACGTTGTTACGTACATCACGTGACTTTGTTGTGGCGCTACGGAAAGCCGTAAGGGACATTAGCAAATCAAATATTACTAGCAAATATTACAAGGGCCACTTTTAAAACCACGAGCCGCTCAACCTCCAGCAGCATGTTGTTCGTTAGTTTGTTTTGATGTCGATACGTTGCAGGTATTATAATTTAAACAGAGATTTTTTTAAAAGGTTTTTTTTTTGGGGTAGGGAAATAAAAAAAAAATCCTTCTGGCATTTCTCCAAAAATTCTCGCGGACCATAGATCAACCCGTCACGGGCCGGACGTGGCCCGCGGGCCGCCTATTGGGGACCCTGCTTTAGTCGACTAATTAACTTGTCGCTTGCGGAGCGGGAGACACGGGTTCGCGTCCCGGGTGTAGCGACGGTTTTCGGACCGCCCCCGAATTCGCTACAATAGGGAGCACTACTCTCAAAATGCCGGTTGCTCACGTCAACTAAATCGAGATATTACGAGGAGTGTTTATCGAGTACCAACAGCTGTTGTTCGTAAGGGGTGGAAATACAAAGAAATTGACCGAAAACGCCGGAAAAATCATGGCTTGTGAACCGTCGTCTGCGGTCGGGAGGAGCGGAGTCGGATAATGCGCGTGTGTGCAGTGACCACTTCGTCAAAGGTAAAGTAATTTTATGTAGCTATGTTTGTGTAGCTTAACTGTTTTCTTACTTTATTACGCTAAAGTTGCTTTTCCTTTGCTTTGTTGGAGTTTGTATCCATCTCGCCCATTCTGCCTATCACTTCCTGCCCTCCATCTTAATCTCACCCCCCCCCCACCAAAATGTTCTCCTGGGCTAGTGTACAGACACTAGCGTGGAATTTTCAAATCCACACCAAATATAAAAAAAGGGGACACCACACATGAGGACAGATTTCACTGATATTTTGTCTTGCAGCTCGTTGTCAAAGTGCACACGAGAAGCGCATGACACGGTGACCACTCGCTGTCAGAACCGTTTTATTGTTTAACCAGCAGGCGGTGGTAATGCGATACTTTGCGTATCAAATGGAGTTAATCATCAAAGAAGAAGAAAAATGCACGGCGGCGTGACTGCTTGTCGGGCGTCCGTGTGCATTGTTTTGCAAAAACAAAAAAAGAAAGAAAGAAAGAAAGAAAGAAAGAATTTGACCGAAAAGCCATCGACAGAGATGCAAGTAAGACGTGCTCCATCACATTTAACATGTTCAAGCATATCAGTCTTTTGATGAAAGTTTGTAGTTAATTCTGGTTTGTCAGACAAGCTAAGTTTAGCTCTGTTAAACTGGTGCAAAAACATCTATTTTACAATGGCAATGCTAAGTGTTCTGTCGGGATATGATGTCAATAATATATATAACGTTAGCTACTCAGTTGAAAATGGGCTGTCGAAACTAGGCCCACGTCCAGTTGTAAACTTAAGTGTGTCGTTGTGTTCCCAGCAAAGTCACACAAGCTTCACATCTATGACACTTTGTGCCCTTGTTATCTCAACTGAAGCTCCATCTATACTTATCTCACTTGGAATGTTAGCTTTTCTTGAAAACATAGAACGTTTGTCATTAAGGTCATGTTTTTACTATGACATCCGTGCCCATATGGTGAATTGATTTGAATTGATTGACAGTTCTCTTCTGTCAGTAGGCCCATACCAGTCCTCTATAGGTATTTTGTGTAGAAGCTCCATAACAACCCCTTTGATGGTTGGTTTATAGTGAATGTAAAACATCTTTAGTTCGTATGTGCCATACACCGGAGGGCACCTTGTCCCTGGCACCCACCCTCATTAAGAACCAAGCACTGACCCCCCCCCCCATCACCCCAATTACCACATGCAATTATCTCATCACTAGCCCTGCCACAAAGGCATACACACACACACACACACACACACACACACACACACACACACACACACACACACACATTGAAATCAAACACGCACACTTCCTAAAGCTCCCCAGCATCGATGACTGGCTGATTGTCACCTTGATGCTGCAAATCAATCAGGTCATAAGCACAACTTGCAGCTTCCACTCAATCTGAGGTCAGTTAAAGTAATTGGAGTTTGATAATGAAGTGTTTTGTGACTGACATAGGCACACATAAGAGAAAAACTACTCACAGAAGCTTGTGAACACGCACAAGCAAATACCCACTAGTCATTCCCTGTCAATGCAACTGTCACTCCTGCAAACTTGCACCCTGAGTTCATAAAAGCTCATCTTCCCTCCATCTCCACATCCTCCATTCACAATTGCACATCTGAGGGTGCACTCAAGAGGAAGAAGGAGCATAGTGGATCTTCTCCAGCTCTCAAATACATCAGTGTAAATGTGTGAAATTCTTTTACTCAGTGGTTTGGTAATTGTTACTCACCAAACTTGTGATCATAGGGTCATATCCTGCTAAGCTTGTTGGAAATAATAAGTCATCATCTCCGTTATGAAGAACCAAACAGAGAAAGTTATGGAAAGTTGCACCATTGCACATAGAAAAAAAAAACGAAACAAAAATAAAAAGAAGCATCGCTCACCTTTTTTTCTTCTAAATATTTTCAAACACAACATCTCTGAATAATCATTCGTTGCAATAAAATGTATACACAAGACATTGACGCTAACACACCAGATAAGAAACAGTGTTGGGAAGATTACATTTGAAATGTAATGGGTTACATATTAATAGCTACCCTGTTAAAATGTAATTAGTTAGGTGACTTTTAAATACTTCATCAAAGTAATGTAACTTATTTGATTACTTTTGGATTACTTGTCTAACAAATGTTTTAAACTGGGCAATAAAGCTGAAAAGTCCTAAAAACATAAATTTAAACCAGGCAGTGTAAACTTCACAACAGTACAGTACTCAACATCAATTACTCTTTGACTTTTATTAAAAGTTCTTCAATATAATGAAGATTGGAATGTTTTGATTTTAAGGCACAACCTCCAAAACAAACAAGCTTTTTACTGAAAAGAATATGTAACACCATTGTAATCACCAACATTTTGATCAGCAACTGTAATTTAATTCCATATTTTTTTCTCAGTGATTTAAAGGATTAAATTACGTTTATTTTGTAATTAGATTACATAATACCATTAATGTATCTAGTTACTCCCCAGCACTGGTAAGAAACATCTGTTGTAGGGATGTTCACTAACACTGTCTTTATTGATGTTTTAGCCTGAAATTACTTTTGATAGAGCATTTTACTGCTCATAGATGAATAGAGATACATGATATTAAGGACAGTCAGAGAGTAGCCGCAATACTCTGCTTTGTGCTTTTATTTAGCGCTGCATTGGGGGAAATAAATAAATGATAAAATATGCTGTTGAAAAGCAGTTCATTTAAGGCATTGAATCGTCGTTATCACAATTCAGTCAACAGTGATTTGATTTGGGACGGGTTTATTTTGGATCAATTCAGGTCTTCATGAAGAGACGGCACAAAATTGGGCTGGGAGAACTGGGGTGTATTCCATCATGACTGCTTATGAAATCTGCTTTTAAGTGAAAACGCCCAATTTGAATTAACTTCGACTTCACTCAAGGCTCAAGCTGTTCCACCAACACAATTCAGCCGTGTCTAGTCAACGTGAACTCAAACCAGGCTTGAACAATCTTGCACCGTGTATGTGCACAGAGTGCATAAGATGCCCACAACAGTCAATTGTCAAACAGGATACTATGTCACAAAAAGAAGGGAAAACGAGCAGTGTGCTTCTTGTTGTTCTTATGTGTTTCCGGCAAGCCAGATGCCCTGCAGTATTTTGCTGCCTCTTGCAGGCTGGAATTAGGTTGCAGTTCAGGGTAAGTCTCCAAAGAGCGGCACGGTGGCCCAGTGGCTAGCGCTGTCGCCTCACAGCAAGAAGGTCCTGGGTTTGAACCCCAGGGTAGTCCAACCTTGGGGGTCCTTCCAGGTTGGCCTCTGTGGAGTTTGCATGTTCCAGGTGCTCTGGTTTCCCCTACCATCAGAAATACATGCATATTAGGGTTAATACTCCTGTCTGTGCCCTTGACCAAGGAAGGCATGGCAAGACGAACTGGAGCTGGTCCCCGGGTGCTGCGTGGCAGCTGCCAACTACTCCTGTCTACACAGCTAGGATGGGTTAAATGCAGAGCATAATTTCCCCACGGGGATTAATTAAGTATCTCAAAAAACAAACAAAAAGTCTCCAAAAATCCTTTTACAGTGATGAATTCATGAGAGCGGTGCTCTTATCAGCAGAAGAAACCCTGTTGATGGAGCTATATGAGGAATATAAAGAGGTCATCACCAAAAAGGGCAATACTGCCAAAATTAACAAGGTGAGGGAGGTCGCTTGGCAAAAAATTACAGACTAAATGCATAAGTTATACAAGCCTACTTATTGTTTTATTTGTATTTGTTAATAAATGAACATTCAGATCACTAGATGCAGTAAGACTTTGGCTATATTATAAGTAGGCTTGATAATATCAGTTGTATGTTTAAAATTATGGTGTAAGCTAATTTATGAGAACTGGTAACTACAATGCATTTACTGTTAATTAGCGTAATCTAGTAATCCTTGGCCTATATTCATGCATCTCAGTTACATCTCAACTGGAGCCACATCAGTAGCCAAAAAAGAACATGGCAACAAGTGAAAATTAAATATAAAATCATTTTCCACAGTGGTAAGTAGCCTATGAAATGTGAAATTTATTTGTTAAAATAGTTGTTGATCTGTAAATATGTACCATTTTAGCCACCAAAACAAACACAGATGCCACTGCCATTGGTGAGGACCTCCAACCGAGGACGCCCGCTGAGGAGCTAGCAGGGTGCTACAACTGGGGACACCCACTAATAGAGGGAATAGAGGGGAGGGACCTCATCAAACATCATTCCCCAAGGTGCTCGGGAACAGTATATACAAGGTATTGTCGACAACTTTTCCTCAACAGATGTCAGTCTCTCAATAGTAAAAACTAACGGCAGATCTATATCTTTCAGTGAGTGGAAACACTATATGCCTGCTGGATCCCCCATATGAAGATGCCCAAGGATTACCTGACTCATGTGTGAGTCCTTATTTTGTAAAAACACTGCATCTTGCGCAATTCTTTCTTCTTTTGCTGTAACAACTGCAGTGTTCTTCTATTTGCAGGGACTCTGATGAGGAGACCATTTCTGCAGTCACAGAAATGCCAGAGGTAAGACCAAATGTGAAAAGTTTTGGATGTGTCTGCATTCTTCAAATTACGTAAAACCAGGCACCTTGCTGCAACTACTTCAGCAAGGAATGAAGTAAATAACTATTCATATTGCTATTACCAACTACACAATCAGCTACTCTTTGACATGTTTTCTCTTTCACGGGAGGGCCATTCAGTTTACAAGCGTCATCTGCTTATTGGCATTGAAAGTCAGAAACTGGACATGGAGTACCGAAAGTTAAAAATTAAGAAGTTGTAGATAAAGAAACTGGAGAAGGGTGTAATTACAACTTTAAACACCACAGAAGGTCATGGTTTGGACTTTATTTAATGTTTTTTTCCCCCTTTTTTTTGTCTTGAACAAAATGAGTGAATGATTATATAACAACTTTGGCACATTTTCTTTCTTAATGTATGAACTCTGAGCTTTTAAATGAAAGGGTTCACACCAAAACATGGGTGACCGTGAATAAAATGGGGATTAAGTGAAATAGGTGTTTTTGTTAAAGTCCCTCACAGTTCTTCCATCTATAGGTTGTGTAAGGGCTGGGTCAGTGTCTAGCTAGATTAAGTTTGACAGTTAGCATGCTACGGAGCAGGCTAGCTCTGCGGTACAAGTTACCGTGGTTACTGAGCAGGGAATCCTATAAGCCACAGTAATGGAATGGAACTGTCAATTAGATTAGCGAGACTTATCAAAATAAGCCTGGATTTTCCTTTATCTGCCTTGATGGAATCCCAGTTATGTTTAATGGTGCAAGCATTGGGGATAGACAGACATGTTGTAGTTTTGGGCTTTAGAAATAGAAAGTCCACATGAAGGCCACTATTTCACCACACCGGCGCAGGGAGAGAGGTAGAGCAGGTGTAGCTAACGAAGCGAAGAAGGTTGTCAGGCTGTATTAGGGAGGCTGTCTGGGTGTACACAGCTTGCTTTAAGAACTTCCTTTTTTTCCACGGGGTTTATCGAGAGGCTAGGTTTTCTGGAACAATAAAACGTATTATCAGCTCCTGTTAAGACTTTTCAATGCGTATCGCACTCTGTATCCCAACATGTCATGTTGCACACAAATCAACGCAAGAGGTCACACAAGGGGTTTGGATTCATAATTATAGTAATCCCATTTACTGAACAGATGGATGGCATTCAATAAGTAAAGTCCATCAATGTTCAATTCCTCTGAATGAAAGGCAAGAAAAGGAAGGAGAGGATTACATAAAGGTTATTTTCATTAAAAACTGATAGTAGGGGTCTGTTGTATCATGTCTCTAATTAGTAATGAGAGCCTTTTGCTTTTGTAGCTTTGCATTAAAATCCCTCTCTAGACCTCCCCTGGGCCAGAGGATCAAAAACCCATCCCTCCAGCCTCTCGCTCTCTCTCTTTTTCTCATTCTCTCTCTAATTACAAATACAGGTAATAAGCGTCGCACATTAGGGCTGTTGTAACCTTGCAAATCAATTACCTCACCTCTTTTGCTCTGCCATTGTCTCTGGCACAACAAATCCCCTAATGCTTCTGACAAAATATTCATTTGCCCATAGTGCCACACACTGCTGGGGGCTATATATATATATATATATATATATATATATATATATATATATATATATATATATATATATATATATATATATATATATATACAGTGCTGCTTGAAAGTATGTGAACCCCTTGAGCAGTTTAGATGTTTCTGTTGTTTTACCATGATTTTCTTATTTTATCATCACCAGTTTTTATATATGAAATGTCAGATATATGTTTATCAATTGCATCTACTTGTTTAGTGGGACTTGTTTTAGTAGCCCAAAAACTACATGAAACATGGAATTAGGGTATGTGCAAAAGTAAGTGAACCCCCAGCTGCATTGGTTAAGTCAAGCAGGTAACAGACTTGGGTGAAACACATTTGGGTGCTTAATTAATCATTTAAGCAGACCAATGAAATGAGACATCTTTGGGAAAGGGTTTGGCCTGCACGGATTAAAAGAGAGAGGAAACCAACCAAACCACTGTGGTCCCATACAAATCAACAATGCCGAGAGCAAAGGTGATATCCGAGGACATGAAGAAAAGGGTCGTGACAGCCCATCAGTCTGGGGAGGGCTATAAGACCATCTCCAAAAGATTCCAGCTCCATCCATCCACTGTAAGACATATAATTTACAAATGGAGGGCCGTCAACATGACAGCAACTCTGCCTAGTAGTGGACGCCCATCAAAACTATCACCCAGAAGCACCAGAAAAATAATACATCAGGTAAAGGCCAACCCACACATCACCTCTAGAGAGTTGCAAACCTCTCTGATAGCATCTGGGACAAATGTGCATGCGTCTACAATCAGACGAAAATTGAATCGCCATGACATTCATGGGAGGGTTGCTAGAAGGAAGCCTCTGCTCTCAAAAAAGAACAAAGCTGCCCATTTCAACTTTGCCAGAGAGCACTTGGACAAACCAGAGGCCTTCTGGAAGTCCATTCTCTGGACAGATGAGTCCAAAATAGAATTATTTGGTCACAATCAAAACCAACATGTTTGGAGAAAAGCCAACACTGCATATGAAGAAAAGAACCTCCTCCCAACAGTGAAGCATGGTGGTGCAAATGTGAAGGTCTGGGGCTGCTTTTCTGCTTCTGGACCTGGACGACTCCATATTATCCAAGGAACCATGAATTCTCCGGCATATCAACAAATTCTTGACCAGAATCTCCTGCCATCAGTCAGGGAGTTGAAGCTGGGACGAAAATGGATTGTGCAACAAGACAATGACCCAAAGCATTCCAGCAAAACTACAAAGGCATGGCTTCAGAGAAAGAGGATTCGTACTCTGGATTGGCCCAGTCAAAGTCCGGACCTTAATCCAATTGAAATGTTGTGGCAAGATCTGAAGAAGTTGGTACATACCAGATGTCCCTCCAACCTCTCTCAACTGGCTGAGTTCTGCAAGGAGGAGTGGGCAAAAATCCCCATAAGCAGATGCGAGTGACTGGTTAGTGGTTACAGAAGACGTTTGGTTGAAGTAATGGCTGCAAAAGGAGGAGCCACAAGCTACTAATACAAGGGTTCACATACTTTTGCACATGTTAAATTTTCAGTTTTTGTGAAATAAACCACCTTTGTTGAATTAAATAATGAAAATGTATCGCTTTTTGTGTGTGTGTCCGTTATTTGGAAGGTGTGCTTTACAAATTGGGATTTGGATGTATGTGTAATAAGCTTATTTTAATGTTTTTTACAAAAACAGTGACCCTGTCTGGAGGGTTCACAAACTTTCAAGCAGCGCTGTATATATATATATATATATATATATATATATATATATATATATATATATATATATATGAAAAGCATTGGGGAAGAGAAACTTCTAAGATTTATCTTCCGATCCCAATTTATGGTGGTGGAGGAGTGCCAGCAGACTGCACTGATGAGCAGAATGTGAGGGAGCGGTTTGGCTGGTGACATTCTGCCTGGTCGTGTCAGAAATCACAGCCGTTGTTCCTAATTACTAAGTTAAGGGGAGGCATACTGGGAGTTTGGGGTTGTTTGATGGATTGTGAGCTTTGTGTGTGTGTGTGTGTGTGTGTGTGAGAGAGAGAGAGAGAGAGAGAGAGAGATTCAATATTTGCCAATAAAGCAAATATTGAATTGAATTGAATTGAGAGAAAGCGAGAGAGAGAGAGAGCGTGACAGAGAGCAAGAGAGAATGTGAGCGCGAGAGAAAGCGAGAGAGCGCGACAGAGAGAGAGAGAGGAGTGAGACAGAGCGAGAGAGCAAGACATAGACAGAGAGAGAGAGGGAGAGCAAGACAGTGAGCGAGAGAGAGAGCAAGACAGACGCAGAGCGAGAGAGAGAGGAGAGCAAGACAGACACAGCGAGAGAGAGAGAGCAAGACAGAGAGACATAGAGAGAGAGGAGAGTGAGGCAAGGAGCGAGCGAGACAGAGACCCTTAGTAAGGCCAATGGAGAACAGAGAGACGTTATTCACAGTGAGTTGCACGTATGAGATAAGTCCACTTCTCTGTTCAGAGATTCATCTGAAATTCAACAAAGCTGCTGACCAATGCAGCGTAGAAGACTTTTTAAGGGAATATCAATTCATTTTTTTAACTCTAGTATTCTTATCTCAGAGAAGATTGTATCACACAAAAAAACCCCAAAAACATTATGACTTTCAGTTTCAACTCAGATTAAACAGACTGACGACTATGTTATAGTGCATGCTTTTTTGAATAAAGTTTTGACTGTCTAGAGGGACAGGATGCTGTTATTAGATAGACACAGGAGAGAAGGGGCAGGGAGTGATGGAGAGAACAGGAAAAGAGAGCAAAGAAAGTATTAGCCCGAAGGCAAGTGTGGCCTATCGCTTTGGATCAAGGAGAAGCAGTGAGGGGTGGTCTTCATCGAAGCCCAAGTGTTGGGGGCTGATAAGGTGACACATCCCGTTCCTCTTTCTCTTCAGCCCTGGCGCGCGCACACACACACATCCATACACATGCATACAAACGCACACAATCAGTGTGTCCCGCTTATCGCCGAGGAACGAGGGCCCCCTCTCCACCCACACAATCGTTCTGCCTTTCCTCTCGCTTTATCTCCTCACAGTCATTTATTTGGGAGATGGAATCACAGCTGCTCCCAGTGCTAACACGCTGTAGCTCCGGAGACAGATGAAAGGAGGTATGGAGGGTGAAAAGCAGGGGAAAGAACATGGAAGAGGGAGACGGAGAGTGAAAAGGAACATGAGAGGGACAATGTTTAACAAAGGAGGTGGAAAGTGGCGAACAAACTGAAATCGGTGACAGAGGGGATTTAGGGACGAGAGTCAGGTAGGTAAGCAGAAGGAAACATGATGGTAAAGTAAATGTAAACGTAAAATTATGCGAGTGGGAGAGAGTTTAAGAATCCACACACACGCCCATCAACTCACTAGCACCCGTGATGCTTGATCAGAGTCCTACTCACCTGGCAGGGGTGAGTAAGTTATGATAAACAAGAAGGCGGCTTGCCGATGGCATGGCACTCTGGATGTGCTGACCCCTGCAAATTCCCAAAATGCATAATTTCCTATTTAGAATTTTCTCCCCCTTTTGCCCCAATTTCACATCATATTGCCTGTAAGGTCTAGGGTCCTGGCATTGCACAACCCCTACAGTGGTTGAGCAGAATGTAGACTATGTACAACGTTTTCCACACATGGAGTCACTGACCCTTTCTTTTCACCTGCAGATTTGGCCTCATGAAATAATGTAAAAGACAGATTCAGATTCAGTCGGTAATGCTGGCAAGATGGGATGATTCTCTTAAAGCTGCAATCCACGATTTTTCTCCATTACTAACGCTGTATTCACATGGAATCCGGGAGACGGTAAACAGCAGTTGGCAAAACAGAATAGGGAAAACCACAACCTGCATGACGGAATGACAGGACGATTAAAAAAAAACAAACTAAATGGGTTGCTATGGCGTATTATTTGCAGAAAAAAAGAAATTGTACAAACATGTTTTTTTTGTTTTGTTTAATTACATACAGAAATTCTGTCAGTTATAAAATGCTTATAAAATGAATCTGCCATCTTCTGTTTTGGGATGTGCTATGTAACATCTGGTTGTAAATTACGTCACGGAGGATGGCAAAAAGTTAAGATATTTTATCTTTGGACATCTGCCATTGCCATTGTCGGCATAATTTGCTAGTGTCTTCTGATTTTACCGTCCTGCTCTCATCCACAGTAATGACTTCCGGTTTGCCGTCTGCTGTTTTCTGAATTCTGTGCGAATGTAGCATCAGTCATTATTTTATCAATGTGAAATGTGATAACGGCGGCATGGTGGTGCAGTGGTTAGCGTGGTCGCCTCACAGCAAGAAGGTTCTGGGCCCGAGCCCCGGGGTAGTCCAACCTTGATGGGTCATCCTGAGTCGTCCTCTGTGTGGAGTTTACATGTTCTCCCTGTGTCTGCGTGGGTTTCCTCTGGGGGCTCCGGTTTCCTCTCACAGTCCAAAGACATGTAGGTCAGGTGAATCAGCCATACTACATTGTCCCTAGGTATGAAATGGTGTGTGTGTGTGTGTGTGTCGGCCCTGTGATGGCCAGGCAGCCTGTCCAGTGTGTCTACCTACCTGCCACCCAATGACTGCTGGGATAAGCTCCAGCATCCCCGCGACCTTGAGAGCAGGATAAGCGGTTCCGATAACGGATGGAAATGTGATGACGATGTGGCGATTCTGTTGGAACAGTCAGTCAGTATTACAGGGTTGTGATATAAGTTGATGTTGGAGGAAATAGACCTGTTGCAATTGATTTTCTCTGACTGGAAGCAAGGTGTAGCAGCCGTTATTGCTCATGTGCCGTCAGCTCAGCAGTAAACAGTCCCCTTCCTTGTAAAAATGGCATATTACAAACTTCATCAAACGATATTGTAAAACTGTTCTCTATAGAATTGATTGTCTAACAGAAACATCTCAACATCGGCATCACATTTCAGTCTTTTAGTTCGTTTGAACAGAAATGTGTTCATGCCACACTAGGTCCAATATTGTAACTAATATCCACTGATATTGTAGTGTACAAATGTCAATGGACTGCATTTTATATGGCACTTTTCTTGCTGCGGCAGACACTCAAAGTGCTTTACAATTAATGCCTCAGATTCACGCACACTCACACACTGATGGCGGCATCAACCATGCAAAGTAACAACCAGCTCATTGGGAGCAGTTAGGGGTTAGGTGCCTTACTCAGGGACGCTGAGGATCGAACCGGCAACCCTCCAGTTACTGGAAGACCTGCTTGACCCCCTGAGCCACTGCCACCCCGATCAGCTATATCAACTTGCTTTTTATTGTTTATTTGTGTATTCAAAAATAATATAACTGAAATATTTATTTGGGCTTAAGTTATTTAACCCCCTTGACCACTTGATAATCGTAGGTGCACAAACACTCTTCACTTCTCAGATGCACTTTTCTAGATTTATCTTGGAAAATCCTCATCGTCCTGCTTTCATTATGTTGCGGTGAATCCCTTGTGTCTTTTTGACTGTCACTAAATCATCATTAAGTTCCTTGTATGTGCAAACTTACTTGGATGTGGATAAAACTTGAACCCAGCGGTCACACGTAAGATCTATGAAAGCAGGGAGAGAGATGGGTGAGGAGAGAAGCAGCGGGAATGGACTGAAGGCAGGGCAGAGGGGAATAGAGGGAAAAGCAAATAGAGAGAGACAGAGGGCAATTTAATAACGTAGAGTCACGTAGGAGAGCATTGGTAGAAGGGGAGAAGAGGCCATGGTGAATCTGACTATAGGTGCACAAAGGGCAAGAAAGGTGGAATTGATTTGAAAAATGCAATAGGCTGTATGAGAGGCCAAAGCTGAAGAAAGTCATGCTTACTACTCCAAGGAAATAAGAGTCCAAATAGATGTTGGTGTTGGTTGTAATTTTCCTTCCACGCTTTCCCCTTAAACAAAGTGAAAAATACATTCCCATATGCAACCTTTGGAAGCCAGATCAGTCTCCTTGTGTTTGTAACAGTGAATAACAAATTTGGCCACTTTTTCCACTGGGAGGTTTGGGAAAACGCTGTGGGGTAGTCTCACGGGGACGGATGCGATTACGCCACTTCGTGATGTGACTACACGTCTGGGGACAACTAGTTCAAGTTGCTGTAGGGGATGGCGGTGAAGTTCACTGCTGACATGTGCAGAGCCACGCCGCTAGCAGAACTCGCTCCTGACTTTTTCCAGTTTGTGCACTTTGACTGTCCGTTGTAGAAGCAACAAGACAAGCTGTTCTTTTAGAGGTGTGTTCCATATGCAGAATCAGTTCACTTTCAATGACTTGAAAGACTGTAGGTTGTTTTTGTTTTTTTATCCCCCCCCCCCTTTTTTTCTCCCCAATTGTATCTGGCTAATTACCCCACTCTTCCGAGCCATCCCGGTCGATGCTCCACCCCCTCTACTGATCTGGGGAGGGCTGCAGACTACCACATGCCTCCTCCTATACATGTGGAGTCGCCAGCCACTTCTTTTCACCTGACAGTGAGGAGTTTTGCCAGGGGAACGTAGTGCGTGGGAGGATCACACTATTCCCCCCTGTCCCCCCCCCCCGAACAGGTACCCTGACCAACCAGAGGAGGTGCTAGTGTAGCGACCAGTACACATATCCACATCCGGCCGCCCACTTGCAGACGCGGCCAATTACGTCTGCAGGGACGCCTGACCAAGCCGGAGGCAACACAGGGACCCGAACTGGCGATCCCCTTGTTGGTAGGCAATGGAATAGACTGCCACGCTACCCGGAAACCTGACTGTAGTTTGTTTTAACAGAGTCTGTCTACCATGCTAGCCAGTTACCTGCTAACATACCAGTTTGTTGTCGGCAGGACAATGTTGACATGAGCACCATTACATTTTCCTGTTGGACTCACCGCCTCTATTTTGAGCTCTGCCTTCACATGAGATTACATTGGTTTAGAATTTTTAAACTGTCTCAATTTTCCCACCCACATTTAAACGAAACTCATCAACATGTGACCCCAGACATATAAATGTGACACTAGATGTGGAATCTTTGTAATGTTACTATGAGAGGCAGGATTTTTAAGTAACGTCTTCACAATTCTGCCTCTCACTTACTGTACAAAAACAAACAAACCAACAAAACAATATTTTGCAGTTTGTTCATTATTTTATTTGTGTAGTTCCAAATCACAGTTATGGCACCAGAGGGCTTTATATTAACATTACTTAAAAATTATAGTCTCAAAAAAGACACATACTGTAAACGATGATCTTTGGACGTTCGATATGAACGAGGAAAAACTCCAATTCAAAAATTAGAAACCCCAGGGATCCCTCCTCCAGGAAATACAAATGCAGACTGGGCAAAGCAGACAATGTGGTCTGTTTACATTTTTCTGAAGTATTTGCTCAGTATTCCCAAAAAGGCAATTGTGAAGGAAGAAATCTGTCACTCAGTGTTGCAAGAGGTTCATATGCAATCCATAGAGGGTTGAATGGTTGAAATTGCAGATAGAGTTTACAAAGATATGAAATCTTATTAACAGTTAAAGGAAGCAGACTTCCTATATTCAACATAGATTATTGCATAGATAACATTCATCATTGCATAAATAACAAAATATCATTAGAGTTGTGTTAGGTAAAGAATTATTTTTCCTGTTCTGAATCCTCACTTGGATTAAACCAAATGTCCTCCATGATGCGTGGAAATGGGACAGTGAAAAACTGCCCCCAGTGGAGCTGGCACTGCCTGCTAACGCAAATGATTGTGCAAATAATTATGAAGAAGAGCTCTCCGATCTCTCTCATGATTATCAAACATTTTTATTTCCTAACTCAGAGCCGAGACTTATTTCTGTTCTTAATTAGATTCTGTATCACTGGGATCCTCTCACTCCCCGATTTCTGTTGGCACTTGCTTTTTATGATACCATATCGCCTCAACATGATCTTCTTGGCACCACGGCTCCCTTCAGTGAAACATCAGAGGGCCCTCCCAGCTCACACTGCCATGCCCTTATCAAAGGAACCTCAAACATCTCCCTTACTCCTCTTTCTCAAAAAGAAAGAGAGAGAAAAAAAAACACCAGGGTCCTGACTGTAATTTCAAGGGTGCTTAATTAAATCCTCTTATTTGTCTTTTCACCAGCAGTGGATGCGGTATTACATGATGAGACTGGTTATTACCTAGCCAGTGGGACCAATGTGCTGTCAGAGGTTGCAGCAATGTTTGAAAAGAAATACCTACTCACATACTTCGAGTAATGCACATTCCCCTGCAGTGTTGGGTTGGAATGAAAAATCCGCATTTACATGCCTCTCAATGGTCTGAGCTAGCTCTATATTTACCTCAAGATAAATAGCCCTATATTTACCTCAAGATAAATGACAAACACCACAGTAACCAAGCACATACACCTCTGTTATAGAAATAATTTTGATATGTTATATTTCCTTAACAGACCATATAGTAAATTACTATTGGGATATTATATATTATATTATAGTACATTAATTAGGCGCGGGTCGCCTTACAGCAGGAAGGTCCGGGGTTCAAACCCCAGGGTAGTCCAACCTTGGGGGTCATCCCAGGTCATCCTCTGTGTGAAGTTTGCATGTTCTCCCCGCGTCTATGTGGGTTTCATCCGGGTGCTCCGATTTCCTCCCACAGTCCAAAGACATGTAGGTCAGGTGAATCGGCCATACTAAAATTGTCCCTAAGTGTGAGTGTGTCAGCCCTGTGATGGACTGGCGGCCTGTTCAGGGTGTCTCCCGGCCTGCTGCCCAATGTCTGCTGGGATAGGCTCCACCTTCCCGTGACCCTACGTAGGATAAGTGGTTTGGATGATGAATGGCTGGATGGACATAAAGACAAGAAACCAAGATTTTTGTTGCTCCAGACTGTTTTTGGTTAGGGCTCTGGTTGTAAGGGTCTTCTTCTGCCTTTGTCAGACAAACAAACTTGGAGATATGCATTATCAGATACACATTTATCTGCCAGTTCAAACTTCAAGGTAATAGCTGATCTTGAGAACTATGCATAACTGCTGACTTTATGGACAGCTACACATTTAAATTGTAAATCTTACAATGTGGAGAGCCAATAAAACACATTTTGTACAAGGTACATATTCTGTAAACTTTCTGTATGTTGAGTAACATGATCTCAAGAGATGTTTCTTACTACTTACTTAAACTTTAACATCCTCTATATGCTCTTTGGTTGTAACTATTTTATGCAGTATCCTCAAAAATCTTATTTTTCTGGTCTACTCTTAATTTTATCCTATTCTTTACCGGTGCAATAACCTAATTTGCCCCGTGATGGGTTATCCAATTTTAACATACTCTAATCTACAATCTATTCTAATGAAAAATGGGAATCCACAGAAACCTTATCAATGTTCACCCTCCAAGATGGACAAAAAAAACAGAACAACACTGATATAAAACTTAATTTTGTCCTAACCCATGAGATCAGTGATTTTATTCATTCGATTATTTTGTATCAACCATGCAATAATCCAATTAAGCTGTCAGTTGACAGCCGATGATTACTTATGGCATGAAACAGGCTTGTACACAGTAAAAAACAGATCCAAATGGATCCTTTCAGGTCCATTTGTACACACTCGAGTTAAATTAACACTCAGGAAGTTAAATTAACACTCAGGATTTTACTGTGTGCTGTCTCATAAAGAATTTACTTGACTCACTGGATGAGTGCAGCTGATGAGCGCAACGCACGAAACAGGCTTGTACTGCTATGTATTAAAAGTGTTTTTCCTGCATTCATGACATGAAACAGGCTTGTACTGTCTCATAGATGTAGGAAAAAAAACCTTTTATACTTCCTACATCTTTATATATTCCTACATCTTTTTATATATATATATATAAAGATGTAGGAAGTATAAACGTTTTTGTGTATATATAGCGTTTTTTTTCTTTTTTTTTCGGGAACCATCAATGGTGTTGATAAAAGTGCTCAACAAATGAGGAGTGGAATATTAAGATATATTCTGCTCCCCATTTTCTAACTGTTTTCTGAAAGGTGTCCTTTAGTGCGGAGCGGAATATTAAGATGTATTCCGCTCCTCATTTGTTGAGCACTTTTATCAACACCATTGACGGTTTCCGGGAAAAGAAAAAAAAACGCCATATATACACATACTATATCTATATATATTTATTCATAACTAACATTGTTGCGCGTTTACTACATATGACAATGGTAACGCTCTCCGATACAGTCCACATATCCTCCTGTACCTGTTGTGTAAGTGTAAAGGTCAGTACTTCTCCTAGCAGTCTTCATTTGGTGAGCATGGGGCCGGCCCGTCAGTGTTCGTTTAACCAAGTGAGCAGTTGAAAACACTGTGCACGTGTTCAATTTGCTTTCAATAATGAGCTGTGGGGCACGCTCATGTATGCCCCACGCTGAATGCAGCCAGTAAAAAAAATAATAGAATGAATGACGACAATCAAGACATTTAGTAAACGTCATTTATGGTATCGGCAGCTTCATGCAACATCATTTGACACCATGGGGCATCAGAGGTTAAATGCACTTGCTATGCTATCAATTGAAAATGAATTAATCATGGATTAGTGGACTTCAACAGAAAGGTTATTAATAATAATAATAATGAATTTTATTTGTGGGCACCTTTCAGAGCACGAAAGGATACCTTACAGAAAACAGTTAGAAACAAGGAGCACTGTACCAGACAGCATAAGATCAGAACAAAGCAGCAGAGGACCCTCTGGTCCTTCAAGTGAATACCCAAGAAAAAATATTGAAAGGGTTTTTGTACTCCTAATAAATATTTTTCAACTATTTTTATTCACTGAAATAATAGTGATAATTTCTAGATCGTCGTTATAAACCTGGACTAATATGTCTTGGCAAACAGTGGGTTAACATAATGGGACGGAAATGGACCAATCACAAATTTTCTTCCGATGGTATCTGGGTGAAAGTTGTTAAATGGCAGAACAAGCTTGTTTCGTGCTCAATGCACTCATCAGCTGCCTCATTTGAAAAACTTTGAGCTATAAAAAATATATCTTTGCTCCTGAATTGTTGAGCTCTTTTTTCTACATTGAAGGTTTCATTGCAGCATCCTGTGGACATATATATATATATATATATATATATATATATATATATATATATACACACAATCCAGTGAGTCAAGTAAATTCTTTATGTGACAGTACAAGTACAAGCCTGTTTCATGCCATAAGCAGTCATTAGCTGTCAATTGACAGCTGATGATTGCTGCCAATGTGTAGCACCCACCTGGGTGATGCACGGCAACCATTTTGCACCAGAATGCTCACCACACATTAGCTTGAGGTGGAGAGGGAGGAATCATTGAGCCAATTACATGGGGGGGATGGCCAGATGGAGAGCCAGGTTGGGAATTTTACCAGGATACCAGGGGACCACTTACTCTTTGCAATAAGTGCCATGTGGTTTTTAATGACCACAGTGAGTCAGGACCTCTGTTTAACGTCTCATTCGAACGACGGCATCTCCTGCATTACAGTGTCCCTGTCACTGCACTGGGGCATTGACATGATCGCAAAAGACTTGTTGAAGTGAGTTAGCAGGTATCATTCGTCCACCTTCGCATAATTGAAAGCTAACTTTAGTGTTATACACTGCTCAAAAAAATAAAGGGAACACCTAAAAACACAATATAGACCTCGATGAATGAAATATTTCAGCTGAAAATCTTTATTTATTAGACAGAGGACTGTGTTCAGAGCAAAATAACCTAAGAATGATCAATGGAAATCAAAATCATTAGCCCATTAAGGTCTGGATTCAGAATCATACTCAAAATCAAAGTGGAAAATGAGAACATAGGCTGATCCAACTTCTGTGGAAATTCTTCAAGACGATTCAAAATGAGGCTCAGTAGTGTGTGTGGCCTCCACGTGCCTGTATGCACTCCCTACAACATCTGGGCATGCTCCTGATGAGACGACGGATGGTCTCCTGAGGGATCTCCTCCCAGACCTGGATCGGGGCATCGGTCAACTCCTGGACAGTCTGTGGTGCGACATCGCGTTGGCGGATGGTACGAGACATGATGTCCCAGAGGTGCTCGATTGGATTCAGGTCTGGGGAACGTGCAGGCAGGTCCATAGCATCAATGCCCTCGACATACAGGAACTGCTGACACACTCTGGCCACATGAGGACGAGCATTGTCATGCATGAGCAGGAACCCAGGGCCCACTGCACCAGCATATGGTCTGACAATGGGTCTGAGGATCTCATCCCGGTACCTAATGGCAGTCATGGTACCTCTGGCTAGCACGTAGAGGTCTGTGCGGCCCTCCAAGGATATGCCTCCCCAGACCATCACTGACCCACCGCCAAACCGGTCATGCTGGAGGATGTTGCAGGCAGCAGAACGTTCTCCACAGCGTCTCCAGACTCTCTCACGTCTGTCACATGTGTTCAGTGTGAACCTGCTCTCATCTGTGAAGAGCACAGGGCGCCAATGGCGAATCTGCCAACCAAGATGTTCTCTGGCAAAGGTCAATCGGGCTGCACGGTGTTGGGCTGTGAGCACAGGCCCCAATTGTGGACGTCGGGCCCTCATACCATCCTCATGCATTCTGTTTCTCACTGGTTGAGCAGAAACCTGCACATTAGTGGCCTGTTGAAGGTCGTTTTGTAGGGCTCCGGCAGTGCTCCTCCTGTTCCTCCTTGCACAAAGGACCAGATAGCGGTCCTGCTGCAGGGTTGTTGTCCTCCTGCGGCCCCCTCCACGTCTCCTGGTGTACTGGCCTGTCTCCTGGTACCTCCTCCATGCTCTGGACACTGTGCTGGGAGACACATCAAATCTTCTTGCCACAGCACGCATTGATGTGCCATCCTGGATGAGCTGCACTACCTGAGCAACTTCTGTAGGTTGCAGATACCGCCTCATGCCACCTCTAGTGGTGAGGGCACTAGCAAAATGAAAAACTAACCAAACATCGGCCAGAAAAGATGAGGACAGGCAAATGGTCTGTGGCCACCACCTGCAAATCCATTCCTTTTATAGGGGTTGTCTTGCAAATTGTCTAATTTCCACCTGGTGGAAATTAGACAATTTACCAACAGGTGAAATTGATTCACAAATCAGTGTTGCTTCCTAACTGGACGGGTTGATATCTCAAAAGTGTGATTGACTTGGAGCTACATTGCATTGCTTATGCGTTCCCTTTATTTTTTTGAGCAGTGTATTTAAATTTCCCCTTCTTTTCCTTGATGAGACCGAGCTCCCTGTGGACTTAAAAACATTCATTTCATTTGACTCTTGCCTATTTGTTCCAGTTCACAGCACAACTGTATAATGTTCTCTATTACCTACTGTATTCTTCTCTCGCATTGTATTAACCCTTCATGTGCCGTTGCGCAAAATTCTCTTAAATTGGCTGGACAATAGGTTAGGCTACTATTGCTAATGCATTTAACAGGTAATGTGGACTGAATAAATATGTACACATTGTATTTAATAAACACATTACTATAATGAATTAATGCAAATCTTTTGTAAAAGTATAGTTTTCTTCAGTTTATATTATTTTTAAGGCTGCAAGAGTAGCATAATAATGATAATTATAATAATATTTTTAGTTCATATTTTCTGCAATTTAAGGTGTTTTACTGATAAAATCACAGAAAATTAGAAATAAAATAAAATAGAAAAATATAGAAAATAAAAATAAAAATTGCTTGTCATGGGGTCTGACAATAGTGCAGCGACCAGTGTCCTGGTCGCTGCACTAGTGCCTCCTCATCCTTTGGGGCGCCTGTTCAGGGGGGAGGTGGAACTTGGGGGAATAGCATGATCCTCCCACGCGCTACATCCCCTTGGTGAAACCCCTCACTGTCAGGTGAAAAGAAGCAGCTGGTGACTCCACATGTATTGGAGGAGACGTGGTAGTCTGCAGCCCTCCCCGGACTGGCAGAGGGGGGTGGAGCAGCGACCCGGACAGCTCGGAAGAGTGGGGTAGTTGGTCAAAATTTGATTGAGAAGAAAAAGGGGGGGGGGGGATTTACAAAAAAAAAAACATCCTCGTCAACTTCCTTGGTCCGGTTGGGTTGTGTGGGGGTGGGGGGTGTTGGTGGATTGGGATAACCTTCCTGAAATCATTTTTTCTAGAGTGGGATGTCTGCATATACTATTTCTGAAGCGTAGAGAAGGCTGAGTACTCTTGAATTGTGATACTCCCATAAACCATGTCCGAAGACTGTGATTGTAATTTTCTAATTTACATTCATATAGTGCAGTGTGTCTTCACTATTTTATTAGTCTTTACCGCAGAGCTGTTGCTGGCACAGGCTTCCTCTCTCCTAAGGACTGTTTCTATACAGATTGTGGAAGGAGAATCAGACCCCTCTCCAGTTTCTTGAAAAAAGAAAGTTTTTGTTTTGCAATTCAAGAATATGTTGATTATGCACACCCTAGTATTTAGATGGGTTGTAGTGTGAATGAAGCTTGGTATATCGTGACTTTTATGTCCTGAAATATCAATCAGCGATCTTGAGCGTGTGTTGTTAGTACACATCTATATGCTCCCACTATTTCAGACAACAAAATATGTTACCATAATTATGCAGATAACGCACAGATTTACATAACTATATCACGAGGGGACTATAATCCCATACAAGTGCAGAGTAAGAGCATTGAACAAATCCACAATTGGATGTCTCAGGATTTTCTTCAATTAAACAAAGATAAAACTGAAGCAATTGTCTTTGGAGCCGAGGAAGAATGATTAAAAGTCAGCGCTCAGCTACAATCAGTAATGTTAAAAACCACAAACCAAGCCAGAAATCTTGGTGTAGTCATGGACTCCGACCTGAATTTCAATAGCCACATTAAGATAATTACAAAGTCAGCCTACTATCACCTGAAGAATATATCAAAAATTTATGTCTCAGCAGGAATTGGAAAAACTTATCCATGCATTTATCTTCAGTCTACTCGACTACTGTAATTGTGTCTTTTCAGGGTCTCTCTCAAAAAAATTGATCAGCCAGCTGTAGCTGATTCAGAGCACTGCTGCTTGAGTCCTTACTAAGCCCAAAGAAGTGGATCACATCACTCTAGTTCTGAGGTCTTTACATTGGCTCTCTGCCTGTAAAAGAATTGATTTTAAAACACTACTTTTGGTTTATAAAGCACCGAATGGTTTAGGGCCAAAATACATTTCTGATCCTCTGCTACACTATAAACCAGACCCCTCAGATTGTCTGGGACAGGTCTGCTTTCTGTCCCCAAACTCAAAACTAAACGTGGAGAGGCAGCTTGAAGTTTTCATGCAGCACATATGTAGCAGCTGGATAGCTCTGTAGGTAAGAACACCAGCTTTCCCGCCATAGATCGGGGGTTCGAAATCTGGTTGGGATGATTCTCCAGTAAGGCTCCGTGGCTTAGACTCCTAATGCTATACAAGCCAACTAACTACCCCTCAGATGTACATAGCTTTGGATAAAAGTGTCTGCTAAATGGGGGCGGCCAGTTTGCATGTTCTCCCCGTGTCTGCGTGGGTTTCCTCTGGGTGCTCCGGTTTCCTCCCACCATCAAATAGACATGCGTGTTAGGGTTAATACTCCTGTTTGGTGCCCCTGACCAAGGTAATAGGAAAAGAACTGGAGTTGGTCCCCGGGTGCTGCAGCTGCCTACTGCTCCTATACAATAGGATAGGTTAAAAGCAGAAAACAAATTCATTGTAAGAATACAACTCATTGTCAGAATACAATGAAATAATAAAGTGGCTTTCTTCTTCTTCTTTCTAAATTAAATTTCAAATATCTGGAACAAACTCCCAGAAAACTGCAGGTCTGTTGCAACTCTCAGTCCTTTTAAATCAAGGCTTAAGACTTTCCTGTTTTCCGCTACCTTTTATTAAATCAAATTTGAAGCTTTGATTATCATTTTACACTGCACTGTAGCTTTTACTCTTTCTATTATTTTTTAAATGTCTTTTTATTGCCTTATGTTGCTTTTGTATGTTGTCTTAATGCCTTTGATGTTTTATGTAAAGCACTTTGAATTGCCTTGTTGCTGAAATGTGCTATACAAATAAATTTGCCTCGCCTTGCCTTGCCACAGTCATCTTTCCAATTGAAACACACATGTCAGCGAGTCTGCTCTAGGAGCAATGGCACACACTCTGCCTTTTGAATATGGATGGGCTCATGCAAATGTGCACAAGCACACACTTACCCATGCTACACAAACATTGACAAAGACACAAATACCCGTGTCCTCATGTAAATGTATAGAAACACACACAACAAGCTCTGGGAGGGTGTTAGGACTCCGGGCAGAGGAGAAATGTCCCTTTATATTTCTCTCTGGCAGGGTGAAGGAAAAGATAGGAGGGAGTCATGTTTCTCAGAGAGGTCAGTATCGACACAACCTTAGCTCAGGAGATGACTGGCCTGAGGTACTAAGTTGGTGTCTGGGGAAAAGCCGGACTCAATATGTGGCAGTGGCGTGCGGTAATGTGGTTTCCCAGCCTGAAGGCTCACCGTCACCTCCATCACTTGAGGACTGCAGGCCGCTGAGTCCAGTGGCTTACACGTGCTGGGACTGTAGTCAAGCTGAAGTCAGATGACTGATGGATCGGAGGTATTTTATTTCAGCTGGAAGCTAGGAAGTAAAATATCTTCTGCAGCTGGGATCTAATCAGATAAACTCTCAGATTCCATTTTTATGACTTTGTGTTCGGCAGTCCAAAGCGGTTGTTTGAAGAGGTTTAGTAAAATCTGAGAGCAAATGCACAGTGGCTCTGAAGTGCAAAACACAATATTTCCCAAAACAAACTGTCAAAGTCAAGGGCATCCGGGTGGCATGGCAGTCTATTCTGTTGCCTACCAACATGGGGATTGCTGGTTTGAATCCCTGTGTTACCTCCTTGGTCGGGCGTCCCTACAGACACAATTGGCCGTGTCTGCGGGTAGGAAGCCGGATGTGGGTGTGTGTCCTGGTCCCTGCACTAGCACCTCCTCTAGTCGGTCAGGGCACCTGCTCAGGGGGGAGGGTGAACTGGGAGGAATAGCGTGATCCTTCCATGTGCTACGTCCCCCTGGCAAAACTCCTCACTGTCAGGTGAAAAGAAGCGGCTGGCGACTCCACATGTACCGGAGGAGACGTGATAGTCCGCAGCCCTCCCCGGATCGGCAGAGGGGGTGGAGCAGCGGCCGGGACGGCTAAAAAAAAGAGAGTGGGGTAATTGGCCAAGTACAATTGGGGAGAACAAGGGGTAAACCCCCCCCCCCAAAAAAAAACTCACAAAGTCAAAAGGACAACAACATTTCGCAAACAGGAAAAGGTAGGAAGAATAATTCTTGTGGCTTTTTGGACAGAACCTGTGTCCATGTTGTTTATAGCGTAGCGTCATTTCCTTTTGCCGCTGTTTATATTTTATAACTACTGCAGGAGCCTCGCAGCACAATTTTTGAACTGAGATTCAACCTTTGGTAGAGGAGGTCAAGGAGAGGATATTTGATCCAAGGACGTTCCTATGATGTTACTCTTGATATGCTTTCAACATCAAAACACTTTCATACACCATTCAAGCACTCACAGCCAGCTGCTCACTTGACCACCGTGTTTTCAAGGTTTAAAAGAACATGTTGATGTTGTGGTAAGTTGAAAGCATATTGAGAATAACATCACGAGGATGACCTTGGCTGAAATATCTAATCATTTTGATCTTCTCTGCCGTGGGTTGAATCTCGGGTCAAAAATTGTACTGCGAGGCTCCTGCAGAAGTAAACAGCACTAGAAGGAAAGGGCACTATAACAACACGGACGCAGGTTCTGTCCGATAACCAACAAGATTATTGTCCCCATCTTTTTCATTTTGCGATATGTCATTGGGTTTTCGCTGTGGTTAATTTGTTTGGTGAAATGTTGAGTTTGGCACTTCAGGGCCACTGCAGTTGTGTCATGAACATATGAAAGGCATCTTTTTTTGCACAGTTTCAAAGCTTCTCGCCTCATTCAAATTTAGCAACATCAAAACATGTTTGTTTTGTGCTCTGACCATCATGACCATATGACAAACTTGGACTTTTCATCAAAATATTCTCTGCATAAACTGAAAAAGAAGAGGTTCTCCTACTTCCAATGGACAATAATAAGCAAGCAGATCATTATGCAAAAGGTAAAAGTATCAAACAAAAATGTCAAAAAGGTAGAAAAGAACAATAAAAATCCTGTTCAACTAACAGGGACCAGGAAAATGCTTCATTTGGGTGTCCACACCAGCTGTCAGCTCAGTCACCATGTCTCGCTTATTTGGAAATAGATGTAGAGTTTATTGAATTAGAAAAGTAAAATGAATGTGTGTTCATCCCTCATAGAGAAGCTATGAAGCAGATTCATTCATGTGTGTGTGTGTGTGTGTGTGTGTGGGGGGGGGTGTGGAGCAGCAGACAGAAACAGCAGCAGTGGTGGTAGCAGAGGGATACAATTGAGCAGGTCATGAAATAGACTGCGATGTAAGCAGGTCTTATTGATTGGTTTATGGTGAATATATGGCTGACCAAGTCAGCCGGCAAGCTGGCAAAGGTTTCATAATAGCAATTGGAAGTTCAGATCTTCTTACTTCTTACATACATACATACACAGATGAACTACTTGTATAATATATGTATATGAGCTGTTTGGACTTGTAAAATGTTGTGTGTGTGTATATCTATGTATGTATGTATGTCTATATATAAAATCCAGTGAGTCAAGTAAATTCTTTATGAGGCAGTACAAGCCCGTTTCATGCTATAAGCAATCATCAGCTGTCAATAAAGCTCCTCGAGGAAAGGACGTACCATTTACTGCCTTGTCATGCACAACACATGCACAATGTCCAATGGGGAAGGGAGAGGTGCAACATTCAGATTCAAAAATACGTGATCGCTAATGGTCCAATGGGGGGTTGGTTTTTGTCTATTGGCATGATTTATTTAGTATAATTTAAAAAATAGGTGCTTATATCTATGTCTGCAACTGCTGGCCAATTCATTCCTGTTATTCAGTATGGAGCTTTCTGGTTTGCAAATGATAAAATATTTTTCAGTTAGACATAGATTGCACAGTTTACTGCTGGTTGAATATGCTTTGTTTTTTGAGAGAATTTTCCAGGTTTTTGAATAATGAATGTTCTGTCTGCCAATGACCAAATATAAAGGCTTAAAGATGTTACATTCTTTAAACGTTTGTTTCTAAAGCTACACGTGTGCATTAAACCTCTTTTTGAATGTTCCCTCTGTTAGATAAAATAGCATGTCTCTATTTTGCCGCTGTCATCTTGTCACCGTGAAAAATATTTTATCATTTGCAAACCAGAAATGTCCACATTGAATAACAGGAATGAATTGACCAGCAGTTGCAGACAGAGATATAAGCATCTATTTTGTAATTATAAATAAATCCTGCCAATAGATAAATACCCCCCCTCCCATTGGACCGTTAGCTATCACATGTTTTTGAATTTTTGAATGTCACACTTCTCCCTTCCCCATTGGACATTGTGCATGTGATGTGCATGACGAGGCAGTAAATGGTATGTCCTTTCCTCGAGTAGCTTTGTTGACAGCTGATGATTGCTTATGGCATGAAACAGGCTTGTACTGTCTCATAAAGAATTTACTTGACTCACTGGATTATTTTGCTCCTTTGCTCCTTATTTGTTGAGCACTTTCCCTACCATTGAGTGTTTCTTTAAATAAAGTTATATATATATATATATATATATATATATATATATATATATATATATAAACTTAGCACAAAAAGTAAGGGAATTTGTGTTTGGTAGATTCTTTGTTGTAACAATGCTTCTTTGCAATAAATCTTATATCACACACCTGATTGTCAGCACCTGGGGTACCAGAAGCTCAAAACAAGAGTCAGTAGCAACAGCACAATAAGCTGTTTGGCATTGGCAGAGAAGATTTGGCAAATTTTTCATGGGCGCAACCCACATACTCAGCTCTGCTGCTCATCCCACAAATGCATGTTCCTTACAAATGTGGCACCACTTTAAAGGGAAATAAACAGGCTTTCCAATGGTATAAGATTTATTGCCAAGAAGCATTGTTACAACAAAGAAATAATCTACCAAACACACATTTCCTTACTTTTGTGTTAAGTATATATACAGTGCATCCGGAAAGTATTCACACCCCTTCACTTTCCCCACATTTTGTTATGTTATTCCAAAATGGATTAAATTCCTTTTTTTTCTCATCAATCTACATACAATACCCCATAATGACAAAGCAAAAGAGGTTTTGTAGATTTGCAAAATTATTAAAAATAAAAAAACTGAAATATTGCATGTACATAAGTATTCACACCCTTTACTCAGTACTTGGTTGAGGCACCCTTGGCAGCAATTACAGCCTCAAGTCTTCTTGGGTATGAAGCTACAAGCTTGGCACACCTATATTTGGGGTATTTCTCCTATTTTTCTCTGCAGATCCTCTCAAGCTCTGTAAGGTTAGATGGGGAGCGTCGCTGCACAGCTATTTTCAGGTCTTTCCAGAGATGTTCAATGGGGTTCAAGTCTGGGCTCTGGCTGGGCCACTCAAGGACATTCACAGACTTGTCCCGAAGCCACTCCTTTGTTGTCTTGGCTGTGTGCTTAGGGTCGTTGTTGTGTTGAAAGGTAAACCTTCGCTCCAGTCTGAGGTCCTGAGTGCTCTGGAGCACGTTTTCATCAAGGATCTCTCTGTACTTTGCTCCATTCAACTTTCCCTCGATCCTGAATAGTCTCCCAGTTCCTGCCGCTGAAAAACATCCCCACAGCATGATGCTGCCACCACCATGCTTCACTGTAGGGATGGTTTTAGCAAGGTGAGGAGAGGTGCCTGGTTTCCTCCAGATGTGATGTTTGGCATTCGGGCCAAAGAGTTCAATCTTGGTTTCATCAGACCAGAGAATCTTGTTTCTCATGGTCTGAGAGTCCTTTAGGTGCTTTCTGGCAAACTCCAAGTGGGCTGTCATGTACCTTTTACTGAGCATAGGCTTCCATCTGGCCACTCTACCATAAAGGCCTGATTGATGGAGTGCTGCAGAGATGGTTGTCCTTCTGGAAGGTTCTCCCATCTCCACAGAGGAACGCTGGAGCTCTGTCAGAGTGACCATCGGGTTCTTGGTCACCTCCCCGACCAAGGCCCTTCTCCCCCGATTGCTCAGTTTGGCTGGGCGGCCAGCTCTTGGAAGAGTCCTGGTGGATCCAAACTTCTTCCATTTACGAATGATGGATACCACTGTGCTCTTCAGGACCTTCAAAGCTGAAAAAACATTTTTGTACCCTTCCCCAGATCTGTGCCTCAATACAATCCTGTCTCAGAGGTCCACAGACAATTCCTTTGACTTCATGGCTTGGTTTCTGCTCTGACATGCACTGTCAACAGTGGGACCTTATATAGACAGGTATGTGCCTTTCCAAATCATGTCCAATCAATTGTATTTACTAGAGGTGGACTCCAATCAAGATGTAGAAACATCTCAAGGATGATCAGTGGAAATAGGATGAACCTGAGCTCAATTTTGAGTGTCATAGCAAAGGGTGTGAATACTTATGTACATGCAATATTTCAGTTTTTTATTTTTAATAAATTTGCAAAAATTTCTACAAAACCTTTTTCACTTTGTCATTATGGGGTATTGTGTGTAGATTGATGAGAAAAAAAAGGAATTTAATCCATTTTGGAATAAGGCTGTAACATAACAAAATGTGGGGAAAGTGAAGGGGTGTGAATACTTTACGGATGCACTGTACATGTGTATATATATATATATATATACACTACCGTTCAAAAGTTTGGGATCACCCAAACAATTTTGTGTTTTCCATGAAAAGTCACACTTATTCACCACCATATGTTGTGAAATGAATAGAAAATAGAGTCAAGACATTGACAAGGTTAGAAATAATGATTTGTATTTGAAATAAGATTTTTTTTACATCAAACTTTGCTTTCGTCAAAGAATCCTCCATTTGCAGCAATTACAGCATTGCAGACCTTTGGCATTCTAGCTGTTAATTTGTTGAGGTAATCTGGAGAAATTGCACCCCACGCTTCCAGAAGCAGCTCCCACAAGTTGGATTGGTTGGATGGGCACTTCTTTGAGCAGATTGAGTTTCTGGAGCATCACATTTGTGGGGTCAATTAAACGCTCAAAATGGCCAGAAAAAGAGAACTTTCATCTGAAACTCGACAGTCTATTCTTGTTCTTAGAAATGAAGGCTATTCCATGCGAGAAATTGCTAAGAAATTGAAGATTTCCTACACCGGTGTGTACTACTCCCTTCAGAGGACAGCACAAACAGGCTCTAACAGGTACTATTTAATGAAGATGCCAGTTGGGGACCTGTGAGGCGTCTGTTTCTCAAACTAGAGACTCTAATGTACTTATCTTCTTGCTCAGTTGTGCAACGCGGCCTCCCACTTCTTTTTCTACTCTGGTTAGAGCCTGTTTGTGCTGTCCTCTGAAGGGAGTAGTACACACCGGTGTAGGAAATCTTCAATTTCTTAGCAATTTCTCGCGAGAAATTGCCTTCATTTCTAAGAACAAGAATAGACTGTCGAGTTTCAGATGAAAGTTCTCTTTTTCTGGCCATTTTGAGCGTTTAATTGACCCCACAAATGTGATGCTCCAGAAACTCAATCTGCTCAAAGAAGTGCCCATCCAACCAATCCAACTTGTGGGAGCTGCTTCTGGAAGCGTGGGGTGCAATTTCTCCAGATTACCTCAACAAATTAACAGCTAGAATGCCAAAGGTCTGCAATGCTGTAATTGCTGCAAATGGAGGATTCTTTGACGAAAGCAAAGTTTGATGTAAAAAAAATCTTATTTCAAATACTAATCATTATTTCTAACCTTGTCAATGTCTTGACTCTATTTTCTATTCATTTCACAACATATGGTGGTGAATAAGTGTGACTTTTCATGGAAAACACAAAATTGTTTGGGTGATCCCAAACTTTTGAACGGTAGTGTATATATATGCTCCTCATTAGTTGAGCACTTCTATCAACACCATTGATGGTTTCGGAAAAAACCGATATATATATATATGTAGTATGTGATTATTATAGATAAAATAGCAAATATTATTTACTACTCAGTTTTTACTGTTTATATGAGCCTTAAATATGATGTGCTTTCACTTTTATAGTAAAAATGATCACAGTGTAGCTATCAACTAGATTTGGGTTTTAAAAAAAAAGATCTTATTATATATACCATATAAGCCTCTGGGGGACTAGGAACTTTAGTGCTCTCTATGTCCTCCGCTTGCTCCTCCTATTGGTATCGCTTCTGTTTAATGTCACATATTCCTCTGTGACTTGTAGAGAAAACTCGGTGGCAGACGGCGCAGTTGGCCATATACTCGTTCTCATTCACGCATCCCAGCCAGCCATTGGTACTCATTTCCCCATTCCCTTCTGTATTTTTCTCTCTTTTTTTTTGTGCCGGTGGATTATGTCGCTCGCGGGTTGCCATTTTTTAAAGCTTGCACCTCTGTCAGGTGTATCATGAGCGACAGCATGAGTCACGACCAATGAGAAATGTTTTCTCTGTTTGGTAGTGGAACATAACATGACAGACCCGCTGAGGGATAACAGAGCAGGAGGGTACAAATCGCTCTGTCTCAGTAGTCTAACCTGTAATATTTCTCTCCCATAGATTTGCACTGAATTGATTCTCAAAAGTTCAGAACAAAGCACGTTCCAGATCCGTTCAATGCAGAACACGTCTTTTAGTTTCCAATTACAGGATGATTCCGTATTTTACAGAACAGTTGGCAACCCAAAGTGAAGTGTAAAAATTTTTGTAGGCCCACTTCCATCAGTCCCTGTAAGATAGTGTTATTCATCTCAATAATGAGAATTTTAACTAATTTAGTTTTAAAAAAAAATTCTTTCCCCCCTTTTTATCCTCAATTGTAGCCGGCCAATTATCCCATGCTTCCGAGCCCTCCCGGTCATTGCTGCACCCCTTCTGCCGATCCGGGGAGGGCTGCAGACTACCACATGCCTCCTCCGATACATGTGGAGTCACCATCCGCTTCTTTTCACCTGACAGTGGCGTTTCGCCAGGGGGACTTAGTGCATGGTAGGATCATGCTATTCCCATCAGTTCTCCCTCCCCACTGAACAGGTGCCCCAACTGACCAGAGGAGGCGCTAGTGCGGCGACCAGGATACATATTCACATCCGGCTCCCCACCCACAGACACGGCCAATTCCATCTGTAGAGACGCCAGACCAAGCTGGAGGCAACACGGGGATTCAAACCGGCGATCCCCATGTTGGTAGGCAACAGAATAGACCACCGTGCTACGTGGATGCCCAATAATGACCATTTAAAAAAAGAAAAAAAATAATTTTACTGATGAAGCTGTCACACAAGACTCAAAGATCAACAGACGACCCGAATTTCTGTTCATTAATGTATCATAATGTTATTCTGAGCTTATGCTGCAGTAATGTGACAGGTGAACGAAAGACTCAGACCCAAATACCCGTACTTATGACTCATGAATGAATCAGTCGTTCCTACACTGAGAATATGCAGTGGTCATGGGACAAGTGAACAAAAGACTCAGGCCTGAAAGACCCGTTCCCGAACGAATCTGAGCCAATTTAGATGAATTAAACGAGTTGCGAGCACGAATAACTCACTGAGAAGACGCGTTCCTCCCGAGTCATACCAAAGGTTAGTTCAAAATGAACAAATCGTTCACGAACCACACATCACTTTCATGAGTAAACTATTTCCATTCATTTTAAAATGATGTGCCAAGGTGAAATATTTCTTTAATAAAGTGTTTTCGGTGGAGAGGACTGCAGGATGAACCCTGCGGAAAAAAACAAACTAACAGGAGTAAAAAAAAAAATGATGCTGTTGTGAAAGGCACAGGAAAAATATATTTGTTTTATCACCGCGGAACTATATATAATAGATACCCTTATATATTAGATATATACAGTAGTCATTTTTTTATTATGAAGTGTTTGAAGCCCAATGCATCTTACCTCCTTCTCTACATAAAAAAAACACATTCTCTCACAGAACACACACACACACACACACGCACACATACACAAAGGGAGCGAATGGAGGCAGTGTTGGTTTTCTCATTTGCTGCACAACACTGCATGCATGCCTGAGTGTGTCTGCCTTACAGAGAATGAAAGCGATTGCTTCACATACTGCTGCTGTACAAGACCTCAAGCATGAGAGCACTGTCATCCACCTACACACACACACACACACACACACACACACACACACACACACACCCAACAATGTCCACACAAAACTGTTGTAGGTTTAGCCAATGCACAGATGAGCAAAGGACAGATCAGAGAGCGAAACAAGAGATGGAAGAATGAGGAAGAGAAGGAGAGTGGTAAATACACAGGAAAAGAAGAAATAAAATAATGTAAATGAGTGATGATGTGATCAAAAAGTCACATAATTGGATTCCCCGAGCTGCATTTCTGCTTACGTGATTTTTAAAGACGGCAGTGTGGTGGTTTTTTCCTGTATATATTTTTACCTCAAAATCTTTCAAAGTTTTTATGGTTCTCATGTTGGCCGCTCAATATATTGATCTGGCAGTTAGACGGAGAGAGAGGCACTGCATGATATGACCTCTGCTATCGACCAGCAACAACAGTAATAAAAAAAAAAAAATCTCTGCAAATGTCAAAGAGGGATCACAAGTCTCGGAGGCTTGTAAATGTGTGTGTGTGTGTGTGTGTGTGTGTGTGTGTGTGTGTGTGTGTGTGTGTGTGTGTGTGTGTGTGTGTCTGTGTCTGTGTGTGTCTGTCTGTCTGTCGGTGTGTCTGTCGGTGTGTCTGTCGGTGTGTCTGTGTTTGTGTGAAGAAATGCGAGCATTACTGTCCAAGACAACCAATTCATAGTGTGTTTGCTTGGCTATGCACTCCCATGAATTCATGAATTTAGAAAGGCTGGAGGCCACCGACTTAGTATCTTCATACTTGCACAAACATGAAGGATCGTACACTCACCAAGCCCCACCCACACACACTGGCATAGAGAAAAGTAACTCAGTATTGGGATTTTGAAACACTAATGTGTTTCCATAAAAACATACAATTGCATGTATTTATAGTTTTACTTATGTGGATGTGAATTTAGTAGATTTGAAAACACTCACGTTCGTATAAACTCACAGATGGAAAATCAGACAACATTCACACACATGCATACTCACACGGACACACACCCATGTACGTGTGTGAACACAAACACATTTGAGATAGGTGAGGCCTTCACATCATAAATAATACGCAGCTTCTTTCGTGAAGGACAAAACCACAGCCAAAGAGGGACCTTTACATTGACATTGTCTTGTAGTTTCAGTGAACTATGTGAAAAATGTAACCTCCCAAATTGTCATCTATTCCGATACTTCCGGGTCCAAATGAAATAACACCTCCTTCCCCAATATTCCTCCTAACTCAGTAATTTTTTGATTTTGAGATTTTGATTTTGAGATACTTTATTGATCCGCATAGGGAAATTACATCCTAGCTGTGTAGTTAGGAGCAGTGGGCAGCCGCCATGCAACACCCAGGGACCAATGCCAGTTCATCTTGCTACGTCTCGGTCAAGGGCACAGACAGGAATACTAACCCTAACGTGCATATCTTTTTGATGGTGGGTGAAACCGGAGCACCTGGAGAAAACCCACCGCAGACACGGAGAGAACATGCAAACTCCACACCTGGGATGACCCCCAAGGTTGGACAACCCCGGGGTTCGAACCCAGGACCTTCTTGCTGTGAGGCGACAGCACTAACCACCTTACCACCGTGCCACCCAAATTGACCCAATTTTGGACATCCCACCAATCAGAAAGGCCTCATCTCAAAAATTCTCACCTTAGGGGCCGTTCACATTTGGCGTGTTGCACATGTTGCACTTTTTGTTTTTTTGGACGCATCCATGGCACGTGGAGATGGAAGAATCTCAACTTTTTCTGCAAGTGCACCACAGGTCATGTGACAAGAATTAACAAATCAGCTCCACAGGACTCTCTTCACCCTTTCCATCCAGGGACATCACAACATTAGGTTGAAACATCAGCGAAACTGAAGACGGAAGAGCGGCTGATTATACATGTTCAGGGATACCAGGAGCGCTACGACCTGTCAAATTCTTATTATTTGACACCAACAGAAGGAACTATGCCTGAAGATATATCAGCTCAGAACTTGGGATAACTGGTGAGCATGATAATATGCTGTTTTTATGTTACTAGTTGTAATGGTAAATGGTTGTGCTAGCTAGCTAATTTAGTTTGGAAATGTTTAGCCTAGCAAGAAAATCTGAGAGAAAACATTATCAGAGCCCCGCAAATGTTGACGTTATGCACTTTTCCCTCATTAATAGTGACAATAAATATTAAAACGATCAATAGTAATGTCCTTTCAGTCATTAACTGTATTTACAGTGATGCACATACATCTACATGAATGACTACCGTTAATCTCATCACAGAGGACGAGGCCCGAAAGAAATGGAAGTACTTGAGAGACAAATAAATAAAGGAGAGGAAAGTGCACAAGGAGAAGAGAAGGGACTGTGAGGGAGGAACAAGTGATAAATTAATAAACTAGTCTTCTGAAATGAGGCAAAGAAGCATATTTTGTTAAAAATGTGTTTATTGGGGGCGTCCGGGTAGCATAGCGGTCTATTCCGTTGCCTACCAACATGGGGATCCCAGTTTGAATCCCCCTGTTGCTCTTGCGCTTCCTCTGGTTGGTCGGGGCGCCTGTTCAGGGGGGAGGGGGAACTGGGGGGGATAACGTGATCCTCCCACACACTACGTCCCCCTGGTGAAACTCCTCACTATCAGGTGAAAAGAAGCAGCTGGCGACTCCACCTGTATTGGAGGAGGCATGGGGTAGTCTGCAGCCCTCTCCAGATCGACAGAGGGGGTGGAGCAGCGACCAGGATGGCTTGGAAGAGTGGGGTAGTTGGCCGGGTAAAATTGGGGAGAAAAAAAAAAGGGGGGGTAAAAAAACAAAACAAATATATAGCTTCTTTTTTTTTTTGGAAACCGTCAGTGGTGTTGATAAAAGTGCTCAACAAATGAGGAGCAGAATATTAATATATATATATATATATATATATACATACACTCACCGGCCACTTTATTAGGCACACCTGTCCAACTGCTCGTTAACGCAAATTTCTAATCAGCCAATCACATGGCAGCAACTCAATGCATTTAGGCATGTAGACATGGTCAAGATGATCTGCTGCAGTTCAAACCGAGCATCAGAATGGGGAAGAAAGGTGATTTAAGTGACTTTGAACGTGGCATGGTTGTTGGTGCCAGACGGGCTGGTCTGAGTATTTCAGAAACTGCTGATCTACTGGGATTTTCACGCACAACCATCTCTAGGGTTTACAGAGAATGGTCCGAAAAAGAGAAAATATCCAGTGAGCGGCAGTTCTGTGGGCGAAAATGCCTTGTTGATGCCAGAGGTCAGAGGAGAATGGCCAGACTGGTTTGAGCTGATAGAAAGGCAACAGTGACTCAAATAACCACTCATTACAACCGAGGTATGCAGAAGAGCATCTCTGAACGCACAACACGTCGAACCTTGAGGCAGATGGGCTACAGCAGCAGAAGACCACACCGGGTGCCACTCCTGTCAGCTAAGAACAGGAAACTGAGGCTACAATTCGCACAGGCTCACCAAAATTGGACAATAGAAGATTGGAAAAACGTTGCCTGGTCTGATGAGTCTCGATTTCTGCTGCGACATTCGGATGGTAGGGTCAGAATTTGGCGTCAACAACATGAAAGCATGGATCCATCCTGCCTTGTATCAACGGTTCAGGCTGGTGGTGGTGGTGTAATGGTGTGGGGGATATTTTCTTGGCACACTTTGGGCCCCTTAGTACCAATTGAGCATCGTGTCAACACCACAGCCTACCTGAGTATTGTTGCTGACCATGTCCATCCCTTTATGACCACAGTGTTCTCATCTTCTGATGGCTACTTCCAGCAGGATAACGTGCCATGTCATAAAGCTCGAATCATCTCAGACTGGTTTCTTGAATATGACAATGAGTTCACTGTACTCAAATGGCCTCCACAGTCACCAGATCTCAATCCAGTAGAGCACCTTTGGGATGTGGTGGACCGGGAGATTCGCATCATGGATGTGCAGCTGACAAATCTGCAGCAACTGCGTGATGCTATCATGTCAATACGGACCAAACTCTCTGAGGAATGTTTCCAGTACCTTGTTGAATCTATGCCACGAAGGATTAAGGCAGTTCTGAAGGCAAAAGGGGGTCCAACCCGGTACTAGCAAGGTGTACCTAATAAAGTGGCCAGCGAGTGTATATATATATATATCTACATTTACTGCATCAGGATATCTTGACTATTCCCAAATTGCTTTTGTCAGATATTAAATAATTTGTTCCTGCTACGACACTGCACCTTCAGTGGACAAGAAATACTCTGTGAACTTCTCTCTGTTGGCGATAGCCTCTCTTGAGGCATCATTGCTGCTCATTCAGCTGAGATGCCCCATTGCCCTGGCACTGCTCTCAGACTCTAATGCTACATGTGGATGGTCCTCTGTCAGTTCTGCCCTGAAAAAGGTTGTGGTGGATACAGGTGGCTTTTACTGCTTTCTGTGCTATTTCTGGGGTCATTCCCAGTACTCTCCTGTACAACTGCCATTGTGCTGGAAGTATACCAAATGTGCATTCCACCATTCATCTGGCACGGGACAGTAGAGTAGTTGTAGAGCTTTTTTTCCCTCCCTATGTTTTGGCCAGGATGTGGTTGCATATGTGGCGTTGGAGGGGAAATGCTTCATCAACAACAACCACGTGTGGCATAGGCCTCAGATGTTCAGCACCAGGGAGAGGTGTGTCATCTGGGATGTCAAGACTGCCCTGACAAAGAGCTCTTCCAAATGCTGAAACAGCCAATATACCACCGTCACTGCTTCATCCATAAGCCCCAACATCCACCACCCGAAAGTGATACTGGGCGTCTACATTAGCAAGAAGCACGAATGAGAAAGATCCCATATAGTCAAAATATAGGGATCCGCTGGAGGCAGGGGCCTGGACCACTATATAGTAATAATAATAATTATAATAATAATTGTTGTTATTATTATTACTACTGTTATCCTACAGGTTCATGCACTATTAACCATCTAGTCTACATGAATGACCTGAAAACCTTTACCAAGAATGACCAAGAACAAACTGGCCTTTTGACCATTGTAAAAGTCTTCAGTGACAACATCAAAATGGAGTTTAGACTAGACAAATGTATCAAAGCTACATTCAAAAAAGGAAAACTTACCACCACTTAAAACATCCAAATTGACCTAGACACCACCATTCAAGACCTAGAACAAGAAGACACATACAAATACCTGGGAGTGAATGAAGGGGACGGGATACAACATGTCAAAATGAAAGAAAAGATCATAAAGGAGTACTACCGAAGAATACGAATGGTAACAAAATCCGAACACAATGCATCCAACCGAATGGAAGCCATCAACACCCTGGCTACACCAGTCGTAACTTACAGCTTCACCATCGTCGACTGGAAACTAGAAGAAATCAGGAAACTAAGTAGAAAAACAAGAAAAATACTCACCTTAGAGAGGATGCACCAAGCAAAATCAGATGTGGCTTGATTGTACCTCCCCAGAAACAAGGGTGGCAGGGGTCTAATCCAACTTGAAACTACCTACAAAACAACAACAATAAACCTAGATACTTACCTTAACAGCAAAAATGACCCCCTTCCCATGATTGCTAGAGAGCATGAAAAACGAAAAAAAAAGTACCAAGCCGCAATGTTCAGAAGAGACCTCAACCTCCCTGAAACACTGCAACCTGAAAATGAAGCTCCAACCACCCACGCCCGAAAAGTCAAACAATAAGTGTCACGCCCAAGAACAAATGAAACAAAAATGGGAAGGGAAACAAATGCACGGGTAATACCCAAAAAGAGTAGGTGAGAAAGATGTAGACCAACATATGACCAACCAATGGCTCAAAACAGCTGGGCTGAAATCCGAAACAGAGGGCTTTATCATCGCTGCCCAAGACAAGGCCATCAAGACCAATTACTACCGCTGTGGCAGGATGAGGAAAAAACACAGGAGACGAAGGCGAGTTTGCTGTTTATTCCTCAGTTCCAAACCAAACTACAGCAGGAACAACCCTGCACCAGCAAGCCCGGGAACGTAAACCACGCCCCCAGCTCACAGTCCTGCTGGGTGAGAGGCATAGCCCCAGTGTCCGCCACACAGCCCCCCCCCCGAACACTCAGAAGGGACTCCTGGAAAGAAAATTAGTGTCTCACTGGAGGCTTAAGCAGCCTGCCATAACAGCTGCGCCGTCCCTCAGCCGAAACAGTAGGTGAAACACTGTCCAAAGTTGGCTGAGAAGCAGAATGCTGAACCTGTGAAGACACTGCCGGGGTCCTGGAAGGAGGATGACCCCGACGGGGAACCTGGGCTGGAAACACAACTTCACCTGCCACCCTGTGCGCCGGTTTAAGCCTATCAAGCATGACACGCTCCCTACGCCCACCCATATCCAGCACAAAACCCTTAGGACCCGTCTCAAGAACCCGAAATGGGCCATCGTATGGGGGTTGGAGGGGCGAGCGGTGAGCATCATGCCGTACAAAAACAAAACGAGCCGACATGAGCTCCGCAGGCATGAACGACCGCGGAAAACAATGGTGAACGGGGCCTGGAACTCGAGTGCTGTCGGACAAAAAAGGATAAACGGCCGGATGGGGTCGAGGAGCGGAACTCCCAGGCAAAAATTCCCCAGGGACGCGGAGCGGCTGACCGAGCACCAGCTCAGCGGGCGAAGCGTCGAGGTCCTCCTTAGGAGCCGAACGCAACCCGAGCATAACCCAAGGTAAACGATCCACCCAGTTACCATCCGAGAGCGCAGCACGCAGCGCTGCCTTGAGCGACCGGTGAAAACGTTCACACAAGCCGTTAGCCTGAGGGTGGTACGCGGTAGTGCGGTGTGCCTGCACACCCAAGGATCGCGCAAGTGCCGACCAGAGCTCTGACACGAACTGGGGGCCCCTGTCTGAGGTGATATCTGACGGAGCGCTGAAACGGGCGACCCAGGAGGAAAGAAAAGCGCCTGCAACATCCGAGGATGTTGTGGAGGACAGAGGGACAGCCTCTGGCCACCTGGTGGTCCAATCCACCATTGTGAGCAGGTGCGTAAAACCCTGTGAAGAAGGTAGAGGGCCCACCAGGTCCACATGCACATGGTCGAAACGTCTGGCCGGGATCGGAAACGGTTCGAGGGGCGACTTAGTGTGCTGGTGGACCTTAGCGCGCTGGCACACTACACATGCAGCGGCCCACCCCTTTACGTCCTTGCGGAGGCCAGGCCAGACGAACTTGGAACCGACCAACTTCACTGATGCCCGAACTCCAGGGTGCGAGAGGGAGTGAATCGAATCGAAAACTCGATGGCGCCAGGCCACTGGAACAACGGGGCGGGGACGGCCAGTGGAGACATCGCAGAGGAGGGCATTACTGCCTTCCTGCATCACAGCGTCCTCCAGCTTTAGGCCGGTACGCGTTGACCTAAGGGCAAGGACGTCCGGGTCGCTGGGCTGGTCAGCAGCCATAGCGGAGAAATCCACACCGAGGTGCACAGGACACACAAGCACACACGACAGACAATCAGCAACAGGGTTAGACTTCCCAGCCACATGCTGAATGTCCGTTGTGAACTCGGAGATTGCCGCTAGGTGGCGCTGATGACGAGCAGACCACGGCTCAGTCACCTTGGACATGGCGGAAGTCAGTGGTTTATTATCCACATAAGCCGTGAATGGGTGACCCTCCAGCAGGAAGCGGAAATGCCGGGTTGCAAGGTGCAGTGCCAGCAACCCCCGGTCAAAAACGCTGTACTTGCGCTTGCTATCTCGCAGTTTGCGGCTAAAAAATGCGAGTGGCTGCCACGCATTCGCCACACGCTGTTCAACCACAGCCCCCACGGCTATGTCAGACGCATCGGTTGTTAAAGCTATGGACGCCGTGGGTGTGGGATGGGCGAGGAGGGCAGCATTAGCCAGGGCGCACTTAGCTCCGTCAAAGGCCTGGACCTGTGCGGGAGTCCAGTCGACAGGGTCGTTAGCCTTCTTAAGCCGCAGGGCTTCGTAAAGTGGCTGAAGGAGGTGGGCAGCGCGAGGGAGGAAACGGTTATAGAAATTCACCATGCCCAAGAATTCCTGCAATGCCTTAACAGAGACCGGGCGTGGAAATTCCGCCACCGCTGTCACCTTAGAAGGCAACGGGACCGTGCCTTGTGGCGAAATGCAGTGACCCAAGAAGTCAATCACCGGCAGTCCAAACTGACACTTGGCCGGATTGACTATCAGGCCGTGTTCGTCCAAACGACGGAAAACCTGTTTCAGGTGCGCCAGGTGCTCTTCAGCTGATGGACTGGCCACTAATATGTCGTCGAGATAAATGAACACGAAACCAAGGTCACGCAACACCGAGTCCATCAGCCTCTGAAAGTTTTGCGCAGCCCCCTTCAAGCCAAAAGGCATGTGCATGAACTCAAAAAGCCCAAATGGGGTGATCACTGCTGTCTTGGGCACGTCCTCTGCACGCACGGGAACCTGATGATAGCCGCGCACCAGGTCCACCTTAGCAAAAATAGTGGTACCCGCCAGGCGTATGGAAAAGTCCTGTATGTGTGGGATGGGATAGCGGTCATTGGTGGTGACGTTGTTCAGGCGGCGAAAGTCGCCGCAAGGCCGCCACAACCCATCCGCCTTGGGCACCATGTGAAGCGGCGAGGCCCACGGGCTGTTGTAACGCCTCACTATACCCAGATGCTCCATGATGGCGAACTCCTTCTTGGCTGTAGCCAATTTTACCGCGTCGAGGCGCCGCGCACGTGCAAAAACTGGCGGTCCCACAATGGGAATGAAATGTTCTACCCCGTGTTTAGTAACCGCGGTGGAAAAGGCAGGTGTAGTCACCGATGGAAAATCCGCCAGCAAACGCTGAAAAACCTCCCCTAATGCTAAAAAGTTAGCGTGTGTTAATGGCCCGGCTCCCCCTGTCTCGCACGGAACAGTGGCGAAAGACACAGCATCAATTAAATGGCGGTTTGCAACATCAACAAGCAGACCATTAGCACACAGAAAATCCACGCCGATAATAGGAACAGTAATGGCGGCCACTACAAAGTCCCACTCAAAATGGCGCCCGTGGAAACAAACAGTCACCAACCTTGTGCCAAACATCGCAATGGACGAACCGTTAGCTGCACTTAACTGTGGGCCTCCGCCTTCGGTCGACCTGTCTGTCTTAGCAGGAGGGAGTAGGCTCTTTTGCGAGCCTGAGTCCACCAGAAACCGTCTTCCTGACATCATGTCCTTAATGAAGAGCAGCTCACTACGTCCACCAGCGCCCACAGCTGCTAATGAGCGCTGGCCCTGGAGTTTCCCGGTGCCTCAAACATGCATGGAGGGACGCAGCGCCTCGCCTTGCCGCCGAACCGCTGGTGGAAGAAACAGAGGCCTCTCCCGCGCCGTCTCTGGGCAGTTACTCCAGCCACCAGCGCCGGGTCTGCATCCTCCGACGCTGGCTGCAGAGGCTCAGATGCGACACTCCGCACAGAGAACCGTCTGGTAGCCAGCAGGACCCGTTCGGCCTCCTCAGCCAAACCTCGGCAGTCACCAGCGGCCAGACACGGGGAGTTAGCCAAAGCCGCGTGCACAGGAGACGGAAGCTGGCGCAGGAAAACGTGCGGGAAAAGGAATCCGCCTTCGTCCGAGCCTAGCAGCGACAGCATATTGTCCATGAGATCCACAGCCGTCCCGTCGCCCAAACCGGAAAGGGAAAGGCTTCTATCTGCCCTCTCTGCAGCAGATAGGCTGTACCTCCGGAGCAGAAGATGTTTGAGGGCCACGTATTTATCGTGTTGCGGAGGGGCGCGCAACAGCTGCATGGCCCGGCGTGTGGACTGCTGGTCCAGCGCAGCGACGACCAAATAATATCTGGAGTCGTCCGCGGAGATTCCACGCAGGTGGAATAGTGCCTCGACATGCTGGAACCACGAAGCCGGGTCGCTCTGCCAGAACTCTGGGAGTTTCACAGCCGCGGCGAGAACGGCCAGCTGTAAGAGTTGGGGCGGCATGGCCGAAGTGGATTCACACTCATCTTCTGCTCCAAACATGTTCAATTCGGGGTCACCAATGTGGCAGGATGAGGAAAAAACACAGGAGACGAAGGCGAGTTTGCTGTTTATTCCTCAGCTCCAAAACCAAACTACAGCAGGAACAACCCTGCACCAGCAAGCCCGGGAACGTAAACCACGCCCCCAGCTCACAGTCCTGCTGGGTGAGAGGCATAGCCCCTAGTGTCCGCCACACCGCAGCAAAATCTTCAAAAATGGCACAGACCCAGTATGCAGGATATATGGTCAATTCCAGGAAACCATTGACCATATTGTGGCAAGGTGCCCTGAGCTGGCCAAAACTGAATACCTACAAAGACACAACAAGGCCGCCACATACCTGCACTGGAACATCTGCAAAGAATTCAACATCAACACAAAAGCAAAATGGTATGAGCACTAGCCCCAAACAGTAACCGAAAAAGACAACATCACAATCTTATGGGACATACCAATACAGACAGATCACGAGATAAAGGCCAACAGACCCAGACATCATCATCAAGAACAAAAAAGAAAAAAGCTGCCTACTCATCGACATGTCCATCCCTACTGAATGGAACACCGCAGTAAAGGTAACTGAAAAACTGTCGAAATATGAAGACCTTGAAATAGAGATTGAACGAATGTGGGGAATGAAAGCCACAACAATACCAGTAGTGATAGGAGCCCTGGGACTTGTAAAAAGAAAAAAAAAAGGGATGGAGAAATACACCCATTGGATCTCGGGTAACATCAGAATACAAGAACTACAGAAGATCACACTTCTTGGAACATCTCATATCCTAAGAAAGAGACTATCCATCAAATAGACTTCTACCTCATTCTAATCCTAGGCCCAAGGAATGGGCCCGGTTATTATGTTGTATTATGGCATGAAGTTAAAGGAAATTTATATAATAATAATAATAATAATAATAATACACTTTATTTGTGGGTGCCTTTCAGAGAACTCAAGGACACCTTACAGAACACAGTTAAAAACAAGCAGCACTGTATCAGACAGCATAAAACCAAAGCAAAGCAGGGTAGACAAAAAGTTAATACAACAGATAAGTATAAAATCGTCATCTGCACAAAACACAATGAAGTGTGGATTAGACTGACTATGCTAGTTTGAAAAGGTGTGTTTTGAGATGGGATTTGAAGGTTGAAAGAGAGTCAATGTTGCAAATTTCTTGTGGAAATGTCTTATGGGAGAGAGCTCCATAGGCGGGGGCAGAATGACTGAAGGCTCTCGACCCCATGGTAGTCAAGCGGGCTGATGGTGTAGTTGGGCTGGGCGATAAATCGATTTTCTCGAATTTGTAATTAAGGATGATTTAATTTTAATGAAAATCGATTTTCTCATGAACTTCCACCGCCGGCACTCCTCTTGAGCTCCCGTACGTCAGAGTGCGCTGCCCCCCTCCCCCCGCGTTTCCACAAATGCACATGGCAGCAAGCAAGGATGAGCTCGTCCCCAAAAAAGGCACAGTGTCCTCGGTGGTGTGGAACTGGTTTGGTTTTGTGGCATCCGACAGCGAACAAACCACAACCTACTGCAAAGTTTGCTCTAAAGCTGTTGCAACTAAAGGTAGCAGCACGACGAATTTATTTCAGCACCTAAAGCAGAGGCATGCAGCGGAGTGGGAGAAATGTTGCTCTCTGCGGGATTCACAAGACCGCAGCCCACAAACACCTGCTAAAAAAACAATCCCCATTAGCCGATTCCTTTTCACATTGTGTCCCTTACGACAAGAAAGGGACGCGGTGGAAAACTCTTACTGATGAAGTCGCGCTGCATATGGCTAAAGACATGGTCCCCATTTACACTGTGGAAAAGCCGGGGTTTATCCACATGTTAAAAACTTTCGACCCCAAGTATGTATTACCAAGCCGCAAGTATTTTGCCGGAGTTGCCTTGCCTCACCTGTACAACTGCACACAGTAAAAGATCGCTAGAGAGCTGCAGGAGGTATCGTTTTACTCCACCACAACAGACTTATGGTCCAGCCGAACCATGCAGCCCTACATGAGTTTGACTGTACATTTTATCAACAACAACTGGACTGCGAAGCGTCTGTCTCCAAACAGCGTATTTCCCTGAGGATCACAAAAGTGAGATAAATACACAGGGACTAAAAGATGCTCTGAACTCCTGGAACCGTGCTAAAGACCGACTCATCTGTATGACAACAGACAGTGGCACCGACATAATCAAAGCTCTCAAAGACAACGAGTGGCCCAACCTCCAGTGCTTTGGACATAGACTGCACAACGCTATAGGTAAGAGTCTAATGATGCATTCAAGTGATGTGGAAAAAATGGTCGACCTGAAAATGTATTTAATTCCCAGTGACGTAATAAGATATTACTTTATCAGTAAAAATTTTATTACAATACCAGTCAGGACATGTTATTGCATTTACTATTTACCATTTATTACATTATTGAGTTTTATTACATTTTCAATCAGTTATTACATTATCAGGAAATTATTACATCATTGGGTGCTACAAGACCCCTTAATGCATGATGTTCACATGCATAATTCATGATTAATGCATTTTAATCAATTTAATACATTTACTCTAAATGTTCAGGCACAATTCATCATAATGGTACACATGCCCTGTGTTTGTGTGTGTCTTTCGTTTGCATCAATGAAATGTTGAAATGTGTAAAAAGACTTGTTGTGACACATTGAAGAATAAGTGTGTGAATGTAGTTCATGCCACAGTAAAAATTGTTTTGTTTGTGTTTTCTTTATTTATTTATTATACAGAGAATGGTGTGAAGGACCCACGAATTGAATGTGCCATTGGGGTTTGTAAAAAGGCTGTTGCTGCCTTTTCCTATAGCTGGAAAAAAAGAAGAGAGATGGGTGAAGTACAGACTGAGCTTGGTCTACCCCCTCATCAGCTAATAACTGAGTCCCCGACCAGATGGGATTCACGACAAAAAATGATAGAGATTTCTGGAACAGGAGAAGGCCATAGCCCGTGTCCTGGGCTCAGACAAGAAAAGTCGGCATCTCGTGCCCACTTGGCAATACATTGATGTTTAAGAGTCCATAAATAAAGCTGTCAAACCTCTCCAAGACTTTACTGACGCCCTGTCCGGGGAGGCTTAAACCGGTGCTTCATTTGTTCAAAACCAGTCTCCTACAGCCAGAGGAGGAAGACACCAAGCTCACTGAAACTATAAAAACAAACATTCTTCGGTACCTTGATGACAAATACAGCAACCCTGTGATGGATGAACTCTTAGACATGTCTTAACTGATGGACCCCATGTTCCGAACAACCTACATTGACCCAGGCAAGATGGAACAAGTCAAAAAAGGGCTGTCACTGAGCTGATGTCTCTGCCTGTGCCTGCTGAAAAAAGTACACCACAGCAGCCTGGTCTAGTTGTGCAGGTGTGTCAAGAAGCACAGCCTCCACCGAACAAGAAAATTACTTTAGCTTCCTTCTTCAAGAAGAATGTGCCACTGCCATCTCCCCACCAGTCAGAAGCAGGGAAAATAGAGACTGAGCTGGCAACCTACCTGTTGACCCCTGAGGCAGATCCAGACACTGATCCACTTCAGTGGTGGAAGCGCCACGAACCAAACTTCCCAAGGCTCAGTAATCTGGCATGAAATACCTTTCTATCCCTGCTACAAGTGCCCTGTCAGAGAGGGTTTTTAGTGTGGGGGCATGCCTCAAGCCAGAGGTAGTAAACAGGCTTGTATTCCTTGCCAAAAATTAAAACTAAAGACAGCATTGCAAGCACCTCACGTCATGTACATTTACTAAAATGTGATGTTGACTATGCAATGCATGCAGATGTTTGATTTTGTATACATATTCAAGGATTCAAAATAGGGACAAAATAATTTTTGTATACAAGAGGCACCTTTGTTTAAATGCGCAACATGTGAACTTAAATGAAAGTTTTGTTTGCACTGTATCAATCCCAATGGGGAAAATTATCTATTTTTGTAATAGCATGTAATCTGACATGTTAAATTTATGTTTTCAAAAAGTGTTTTATCAGAAACTTTTTTTTTCAAGAGGAAGCACTTTTATGGGGTTTTTTTACATTGGTTTGAATGTGCACTGTATCACTGTCAGAGAAGTGAACATTTTCTTAGGTATGTTTTCAAAACTGGGAGATTAGGTCCCTGTACATTGGGACATTGTTTGAAGCCAGTAGAAAGGTGCTGAAATGTTACATTTTTGTTGTTGTTTACAATGGCAGGGCCTGCCATCTTGTTTAGACGCTTGTTTCAAGACTTGTGTTTTGTTGCACTTTAACCCTAAGGGGAAATTTTGTTCAAATCCCAAAAGGGAAAATCAAAACAAAATAAAAGCAAAACTTGTTTTGAATAATTTATTTGTTATTTGTTGTGTGTTTTTAAGAAGGAAAAAAAATCGATTAAAATCGTAAATCGAGTTTGGTGTGAAAAAATCGGAGATTTTATTTTTAGGCAATATCGCCCAGCCCTATGGTGTAGTGAGTTAGAGAGCAGAAGAGGATCTGAGAGTGCGGGAAGGCGTGTGGATGTGAAGGAGTTCGGAAAGAGCTAGGTTATACAAAATAGCTAGGTTATTAAGGGCCTTAAAGGTGAGAAGCAGGATCTTGTCTTGATCTTGATCTTCTATATGCTTGCCCCATCCACTGACACACAGTTGGGGAAATTCCATATCCACTGTAGAACATGGCATGGGAGGATTTAAAGGTATTCCTAGATTTCGCATGTTAGTAACTGGCTGAGGCTGGGTTGTACCAACAAGGATTAATTTAATCTAAGATTATATAATAGCCCACTCTTCGCTTGGCAGAGAAGTTCAATAATTTAATGGTAAACCATGATTTAATCTGTTTTAAAATGTAACCCTTGCTGGTACAATTCAAATACATAGACCAGGTAATCGCCGTCAAAAGGATTATTGGCCGATCTACGACTTTGAAAGAATTTTGAATTCTCTGGAAAAAAAAACAAACAAAAAAAAACAACAATTTAACATTGCCTTTCAACTGCTAATTACCTCAGACAAGTGCACAACCCTTGCGCTGTAGAGATGGTTTCACGGCAGAAGCTGTTTTTTTATACTCGGGCCAACATTTCTCAGAAGAAAGTCAAACTGGTCTTTGTCCACTCTGAAATAAGCGTTGAACCGTTGCCTATCATCCAGATGAAGCTCTTGGATCAGTTGGTGAAATTCTCCATATTTTTTCAGGCTTGAAGGATGGGGTGCACCCAGACATGGCGAGTTTTTTTTTGTCTTTTCTTTTCCACAGACAAATCAAGGAGAAAAGCTACTATGAGGGATTTACGGTGCTGGAAATCCATTTGACTTTGTTTTGACTTTTTTCTTTGTTTGTCAGAGAGGCTTATTGCTAAATTACCACAACTTTTTTGCATGATTGGCCAATTCAACAGACCACATGCAAACCGCTTGTGAATTGGACCAATTGTTGCATTTCGTGTCACGCATGACTTTTGGTTGCTTAGTAACGGCAGGCACGACAGTAGCACAACCTCCCAAGCACCTTGGATAAAGGATGAAAGTGGCACAGCTGGCATTTTCCACCTGTTTCTAGGCACAACATGTGAACAGCCCCTTAATCTCCCATCTCACAGAAGCCTCTCGATAAAATCAAAAAAGATTGGGAAGATGAACTTGGCAAAGTTGTAGACGACAATGACTGGGATGATGCATTAATTCGAGTGAATGACAGTACGTCTTGTTCCACGCTTAATCTGATACAATTTAAGGTTGTCCATCACCTCTGTCTTACCAAATTCCAAACTCTCCAAAATATGTTCCAGCACCACAGACACTTGTAATAGATATCACATGTTACCAGCAAACATCACACACGTGTTTTGGGCTTGTCCTCATCTACAAGGTTACTGGACAGCTCTTTTCCAACACCTTGCTGAGGCTCTGAACATGGTACTGGCATCGTGTGCAGAAATGGCAGTTTTTGGAGTATTACCAGGTCATCAAATAATTAGGAGGAAAACAGAGGACAGTATTGCTTTGCATATTGTTGGGGTGGAAGTCACCATTCATCCCAAAGCATCTCTATGGCTCAAAGACCTCATGATGTTCTTAACCTGGAGAAAATTAAGTACAACTTGAGGAGGTCATCTGGAAAATTTGAGTCTGTTTAGAGCTGTATGATTAATTACAGTGTTTAATTGAAGACACTACAGGACAACACTTACTATTGATGCACACATCATGTAGTGTTGTTTTGCATGCTCTTGCCCCCCGCCCTTTTATTTTCTCCCCAATTGCATTCGGCCAATTCCAAGCCATCCCGGTCGCTGCTCCGCCCCCTCTGCCATTCAGGGGAGGGCTGCAGACTACCTACCACATGTCTCCAATACATGTGGAGTCGCCAGCTGCTTCTTTTCACCTGACTGTGAGGAGTGTCACCAGGGGGATGTAGCACGTAGGAGGTTCACACTATTCCTCCCAGTTCTCCCTCCCCCCTTAACAGGCGCCCCGATCAACCAGAGGAGACGCTAGTGCAGCGACCAGGACACATACCAACGTCCGGCTTCCCACCCACAGACACGGCCAGTTGTGTCTGTAGGGACGCCCGACCAAGCCGGCGGTAACGGGGATTTGAACCGGAGAGCTCTGTGTTGGTAGGCAATGGAATAGACTACCATGCCACCTGGACGTCCCAGTGTTCTTTTGTTTTATTATTAACTTTGTGTTAAGAAGGAAGGATTGGTTATTTATTATTATTAGTATTCATTCTTTTTTTTATTGTATACATAAAAAAATTATGTGGTACCAGGGGGTGGGGAGGGGGGGTGAAAAAATGTAATAAAAATAGCCCTTAATAGTACCGTCTTTCATTGTATCTGTTAAATGAATAAATACATTTATTAAAAAAAAAAGCCATTGGCTCATCGTCTCACTTCCCTCAAAACATATTAAAATACCTTCAATTAAGTGGCCAAAGACTTTTCAAGATAGCTTAATCCCTGGTACATTGTGAACAACATTGCCACAGGAGGACGGATTATATAGTCATTGCCATCCTCTGTTGCCGAGGCAAGAAATATCAGTTTATTTTGTCTTGAATCAAACTTTTACTTATAAAAGGGACTTTCATGGTGTATGCCCATTCTGAAATAAACAAAAACTAAGGGGAAAAACTTGGTCATGACGTGACCAATAATGATAATCGTATGGCCTGCATAATGGCACAGGGATAACTATGAGCAAGTTTATTAGTCTAACAAAGGAAAGACATCCATCAGGGGTTCGACTTAATTTTTTGTGGCAGTTACAGATGCAGGCTTCTCACATAGAGACAGATTTTTATTTATTTATTTATTTATTTATTTATTGTAACAAGCCTGTGTTTGCATCATATTTCAATTGCATATTTTTTTGGGGGGGGGGATTTTACCCCCCTCTTTCTCCCCAATTGCACTTGGCCAATTACCCCACTCTTCTGAACTGTCCCGGTCGCTGCTCCACCCCCTCTGCCAATCCAGGGAGGTCTACAGACTACCACATGCTTCCTCCGATACATGTGGAGTCACCAGCCACTTCTTTTCACCCGACAGCGAGGAGTTTCGTCAGGGGGACATAGCGCGTGGGAGGGTCACACTGTTCCCTCCACTTCCCCCTCCCCCGACCAGAGGAGGCGCTAGTGCAGTGACAAGGACACATACCCACATCTGGTTTCCCACCCGCAGACATGGCCAATTGTGTATGTAGGGACGAGCCAGAGGTAACATGGGGATTCGAACCAAGATCCTCGTGTTGGTAGGCAATGGAATAGACTACTACGCTACCCGGATGCCCGCACACAAGCATGCATGTTTGTATTTTTTCCATTACAAAGGGCAGTATGTTTACATGTCCTGTATTTATTCAGATTAGGCACTGTCTTGTAATGATCTCATTCTCTTAATTGCAAACAGTCTCTGTGATGTTTTATGAATGTTTATTATGACCATTAATGACTTCCCTCAGCAATTGTCACTTGGGGATATATATGATGTTTATAGACCAAAGTTGAACTGATTTCAACTGAAATAATAAGGAAGCAACCATACAATAACTTCATATCATTCCTGAAAGTATATCTGTCATATCTAAACTTGAGATAATGATCACATTATTTCTGGTGATGGTACATATCCAAATTCAGAATATGGAAGATACACACACACACACACACACACACACACACCCAAACTCATTTTCACACGTGTGCAAAAATACACACACCTTAATTGTAACTGTAATTCAAAAACTGTTTATGGATGCAGCAATATGGATTCCAACATGGAAAAAATTGATTGTCAAAATTAACAATATTGAATTGATCAGTCATAAACAAACACTTTGCGTACACACACACACGCACGCACGCACACACACACACACACACACATACACGCATGCATGCATGCACACACAACTAACAAACAAAAAGAGACATGGGTTTTAAAACCTCACTTTTGCAGCAGTTCGTCATCATGAGAAATATTTCTCCATAAAGGCTCATTAACACTGCAGAAAATAGTCACCACCAAATCAAATAAGACAAGTCAAGTCAATGTTATTTGTGTAGCCTAATATCACTAATTACAAATTTGCCTCAGGGGGCCTTACAGCAATACAACATCCTGTCCTTAGACGCTTGCATCTGATAAGGAAGAACTTTATATTAAAAAACAAAAACAAAAAAAACCTTTAACCGGGAGAAAAAAATAGGAAGAAACCTCAGGGAGATCAACAGAGGAGGGATCTCTCCCCCAAGACAGACAGACGTGCAATGGATGTTGTTTTTACAGTGTAAAACACAATTTACAGAATACACCATTGAAAGAAGATAATATAATTATAATGGAATTATAAGATATATGAAGAATATGATGAGGAGGACACCAAGAAGTGTCCAGATGCCACTGGAACAGCCTAGGACCTGAGCCATGTGACCACCATAACCAGGACAGACTACACATGCACACAGGGAAGACTCACATCATACCATTCGCATACACAGGAGAAAAGGCAAGAAAAAACATTAGACACTTCGGCGTGAGAGAAGAATATCACATTGAAACAGGATAACAAAATTATATGCATTTATAAGATATACATAGAGCGTGTGATGAGGAGGATGCCAAGCAGCGTCCAGGTGGTGACCACCATCACCATGGAGACCTGGGAGGAGGACAGGCTACATGTGCACACATACACGGGAGAAGAGAAAGGAGAAGACATCATTCAGAGAGAAAGAAAAGACATGTGAGAGAAGAAAACAGTTTGCAATAGTCAGTATTCTATACTCTTTAATCTTGTCAACAGAACAGTGCTTGGTAAGTTCATTCAGACAGAAACCGACCCCCCCCCCCATGCAGTACAGGTCCTGAAGTAATCAATTTGAAGGCAACTAATAGTTTTAAGTTTGGATTAAAGGACTCGGCAGACTCCTATTGTCTGACGGCAGCAGGCAGGTTATTCCACAAGAACAGGGCCAAATAGGAAAAGGCCCTGCCACCAGCTGATTTCTTTTTAACTTTGGGTACACACAGGAGCCCTGTATTTTGAGAGTGGAGAGTTTGAGATTAAATATAAGGAGTAAGGAGATCAGACAGGTATGATGGGGGCAAACCCATTTAGGATTTTAAAGTCAACAGAAGCACCTTGAAATCTGATCAAACATGGATAGGAAGCCAATGAAGGGAGGCAAGAATTTGTGTAATATGGTCAAATCTTTCTAGTTTTAGTTAGCATTCTATTTGCAGTATTTTGAACCATCCAAAGACTTTTAATACTAGCACATGGCAAACCTGAAAACAAAACATTACAGTAATAAAGTCTGGATGAAACAAGTGCATGTATTAGAGTCTCTGCATCAGCCATTGGCAGGAAAGGCCAAATTTTAGCTGTGTTACCTAAGTGAAAAAAAGGCAATCTTGATGATTTCTTTAATGTACTTATCAAAGGAAAGGCTGGGATCAAATGTAATGCCAAAAATTTTGACTGCCACACTTTGTGAAATCACAGAGTTGTCGAGTGTTACTGTTGTGTCTGTCTAGCAGGGCCAACGACCAGCATCTCAGTTTTATCCGAGTTTAAAGCATTACATTTAGTGACATCCAGTTTTTCACAGCAGCCAAGCAGGCCTTGAATTAGTAATTCAAGAATGATCATCAGCCCTTATAGGCACATACAGCTGAGTATCATCTGCATAGCAATGGACATTTATTCCATGTTTGTGTATAGTGCGACCAAGAGGCGAAATATAAAGAGCGAAAAGTAGAGGGCCAAGAACCAAACCTTGAGGTACACCACATTTAACATCAGATAATTTTGATGTAATATTATTATAGCAGACACACTGTGTTCTTTCAGATAAGTAGGACTTAAGACAAATGAGGGCTAGGCAGACAACAAAATTACAATTTATTCTATCTAATAGTATGCAGTGATCAATGGTGTCAAAGGCTGCAAAAGTCTAGTAATAGAAGCCCAGAGGTGGAGTCAGAGTCCAAAGCAAGAAGATCGTTCACCACTCTGGTCAGAGCAGTTTTAATGGAGTGACAGGCCCTAAAAGCCAATTGAAAAGGTTCATATAGATATTTTTCTTCTATATGGGTCGAAAGTTGTGATACGTAACTCTCTCTAGTACTTTAGGAAAGAATGGAAGTTTAGACTGGTCGACAGTTATTAAGAGACCCTGGATTAAGGTGCGATCTCTTAAGTAGAAGTTTGACCATAGCTGTCTTAAAACTGCTGGGAACAGTGCCATTAGTAAGTGATAAATAAACAATGTCTAGCATTGTAGGTCCCAGGAAAGGCCAGAGGTCTTTAAAAAGTTTTGCTGGTAAGGGTCAACTAGGCAAGTAGTTGGTTTGGAAGTTGACATGAGCTTAGTCAAAGTATCAAGAGAGATAGTCTCAAAAGCTGTAATATAACAGGGGCTATCAGTGACTCATTGTATAAATATGAATCTAGTAAGACAGGATCTGCAGGAGTAGCTGGATTTGAAGAACTAATTTTGTTTCTGATCTCATCAACCTTATTGCAGAAAAAGTCTAGAAACTCAGACAGCTGCTTTTTAGTAAGTTTAACTGCAGTATCAAAGCGAAATCTAGGATTATGTTTATCATCAAAGTTTTTATCTCTAATTGAAATATGTAAGCACATCATCATTTCTAGAAAACTATGATACAGGGCATATACTATTTTATTGCCTGCATATCAAATTACCGTGGGGTCATCATGTATCTGTTTATACCTGTAAATTATAATTATCTCAAAAATGAATATGTTGTCTGACATTGCATTTGGTTATTTTACATTATGTGATGTTATATCACATCTAAAAATGACAGGAATAATATATCTGATAATGGTGGTTAACAGTTTTAATTCTGCTAAAACTCTAAATTCACTCCTTTAATCAAATGAGAACCTCTGATATTTGCCATTTCAGTGTGATGCAGCGGCGCAGTATCCCAGTTTATGGAGTCTGTAACAAAAGAGGAAATGACAAGGCTCTGAGTCAGTGATAAACAAAGACTAGTACAAGCTTGGATGTATGATCAACCACACAAATATTATCACTGCCGTGTCCCTGTCATCGGTGCAGAGCCGACAGCTAAATTCATTGAGCTGTCTATTCTTATCAGATGAAAGCAGGGCATTTTGGAGACTTTTCAAAAGACATTTGTTCAGAGGAAATTCGTCATTCTGCAAGAACTTAGCTTCATGAATACTTAAAAACTAACATTTATGTCTTAGTGAGCACTTTAAAAAAGATTTGCACAGTCTACCGTAAGGATGCCGTCAGTTGTTTTGTGTGGCTGTCAGCAGCTTATAGCTAATTCACTAGTTTATTAGTGAGTGTGTGTGTCTCTGAGTGTGTATGGATTTGTTATGTGTAGTTATGTATATAAAAGTCACCAGAGACATCTAGGGATTTTCTGAGGACTGCGTGATGCTTCTGTGTTTCTGTGCATGTTTGTGTGTGTGTGTGTGTGTTACTGTATCAGCATGCAGTGACACATGCACACATATTATATATTACATATTACATATTTTATATTACATATTATATATATATTGAAAATGATATGAAATCTGAGATCTTAGACTGTGATAAGCTGTAAGCCTCAGTGGCATTTGGAGGCTGAGCAAATATCTCCATCTCAAATAGCGAAAATGATAGTCACCCGGCTCTTGTGGAAATGCCATATGAAATACAGTCCTATACATGGTAGAGAGAGAGAGAGAGAGAGAGAGCTTTTGACCTTAAAAAGGTACATTTATTCCGAATACATTACAGTCCAACAGCTTATACCCAAACACAATCATCTCTTTATAATCCAGCTCATACAAAAAAACAGTTTCAGGGGAGAAAAAAACCATTGAGTACTCTAAACAAGTATTTGTAAAAACAGAATTTCAAAATAAAATAGCCCAACATAACAAACACAAAATCACCTCAGGGGGTTTGCAGCAACACAACATCCTGTCCTTAGACCCTCGCATCGAATGAGGAACAACTCCCTAAAAAAACCCTTTACAGGGAGAAAAAATAGGAAGAAACCTCACGGAGAGCAACAGAGGAGGGATCTCTCTCCCTGGATGAACAACATGCAATGGATGTTGTGTTTACACAATGTACATAACAAATAAAATAAAAAGAAAACCAAATCTTATCGAGTCCGCGGTGGTGTAGCGGTCTAAGCATCGGCTTTGTGTCGATGCAGTTGCCCACTGGGGACTGGGGTTCATGCCCCGGTCTCGTCAGATCCGACTATGGCCGGACTCGATGAAGCAGCAATATTGGCAATGCTGTCTTCGGGAGAGGGGCGGAGTCGGCTTGTGTTCGTCACATGAATGCGTCTCTGGGTGTGTCGGAAAAAGCAGTGGTTCAGCCTGGATTCGCCTTGTCACGAAAGTGGCGAGACGTCCCTTTCGAGACTGCCGGCCGGAGAGATGCAGTTGGCGAACGCAGGCAGTACGAGGGTGGGTGTTTGAATTAAAATAGGGATCGATTGGCCACTAAATTGGGAGAAAAAGGGAAAAATCAGAAATAAATTTAGAAGAAAGAAAACCAAATCTTGCATCAACTCCCACAAAGCACACTACCACCCCAAGTTCTGGGGTGTGAACACTCTGCTCCCCTGTCGTAGGCCCTCATCATTCTCAGCTCTCCTTCAGACAGTTTTAACTTCGTAGCTGTAAAAAAGTCTCAGGGGCGGCATGTAGACCTCATGTTGAGCAGCTGCGCTATGACCTCAGTGTTGTTGAGTCCCAATCCTGCTGCAGCCACTATGTGCTGTAGGGTGATGGTGATGGTGGAAACCAGTTTCTGGGAAAATCCTGGAGAGCACCAGTTGTAAACCACCAGCCTGGCTCCGTGTATCAGTGGCTCCTCCAGCAGCAGTAAGAGGAAGAACGCCCAGTGCAATACACTCATCAACCAGACTCATCTTAAACATCATCAACAACATTAACCAGAACGGGAAATGATTTGTCTTATACTGCTTCTGACTCTTCATGCTGTAATTCTTGTTTGATTTTCGGAACTATTTTCCTTAACCTGTACATCTCTTGATCAGTATAGCCCCTTTCTTCTTTTTGTCTCATCTGAGATTTAACAGAGTACAGAAACAATTCTTTGTCTGCAAAGAAATCCTCAAATTTGACATTTCCCAAATGTTTTGTTTGTTGCGAGAATTTCTTAATTTGGCGTGCATCGTTGTACTTTTTCTTTGTTGCCCCTGACAACTGGGAGGAAGTGTGAGTCTGGCTATCTACACCACCATCCTCTGCCTTAAACTCATCGTCAGACATTTGTACCTCTGGCTGCTTCTTCTTAATACAGATACCCGGCTGTCTATACCACAATCCCCTTCCTCCTCCCCTTCCTCAGCTCATCCTCAGGTAGTTGTTCCTCGTACTGCCTGCTTCTCTCCCTTGTCATTGCTCCTTTTTTGGCTTGAGAGCCACTCGTTTTAGCAGGCTGCTTTCTCTTCACTACAGGAATCTTACAGACTTTTTCTTCCTCCATCAAATCCTCCTCGCTGCTCAACACTGTGCCTTCTGCAACTCTGCCTGTAGTGTTTGATGTCACTGCCTGTTCACGTTGTGCTTCTTTTTCAGCATTTATTTGTTTCTTTTTAGACTTTTCACTCTTTTTGGGTGGTTCAGTTTTGTCGGTGTAATCCGGACTCTCTCCCTTTTCTGTTGTCTCTTCGCTGTTCTACCTGGTTTTACTCTGTTTCCTCGTGCTTCTTCACTTTGCGTTTTGTCATCAGAGGAGTGTTTCTCAGGACATGCCCGAACCAAATGACCCTCTCCTCCACACCCAAAACACTTCAAGGTCCCAGAGTTTACAAAAATCCTATAATCAAAATCATCTACCTTCACCCTCAAAGCTACATCCAAGTCTTCATCTTTTTTATTCAGGATCATTTGAACCTTGTTGCCTGTGTGAAACTACATGTCGCACCAGCAGCGATTTGCAGCCAGATGACAGTTTCTTGATTGATAAAACTACTTTCCATATCTCGACAGTTCTCTTGTCAAAAAATCATCGGAAATAAATAGTGGAATGATTGAAATGGTAACTTGTCGATGGTGTGGTGAGCAGCGATACCGACATGAAACTGTCATTAACAACAACGCCTGCTTCAACTACTTTGTTTGCTTTGGCTACAGTATTTATGTGTATTTAGATCCCCATTAGCTGTTACTCAAGGCGACAGCTACTATTCCTGGGATCCACATTAAAAACTTCCTACAACAACATCCATGTATACACATGCTTTCACATGCATGCATACATAAATAAACACAATTGCATCATTAAATTAAATTCATCTCCCACCCCATCCCACCCACCTCAATTAAACCAGCATTAATTAGAGAAGCCAAACACATAACCCCCCCCCCCACACACACACACACACACTTACTGTAGCATCGATCACATACTACTACCAACTGCTTTGAGCCACATATTTCAGAATAAAAATATAAAAAGTTATGTGTTAGACATTTTAGACATTGTGTATGTCTGTACTCAAAAATAACCTCTTAAGTTGCTTTTCAAAACTTTCTTTATTTGTTGATTGAGTAATAACGTATGGCAACCTATTCCACTGTGAAATGGCCCTATACATAGCAGTTCTTTTCATTGCATTTGTTCTGGGTTGAGGAATTGTAATATGACCCCTGCTAACTTGTCTTGTTCCATGTTCATGACTGTCCTGGGAAAAAGATATTCTTGAGTACAGGCAGTAGGGTTGTTTTGACACAACTATATTCCTGAATGACGTTAAAAGACTGGTTGTTAATCTGTCTTCTACTTTCAACCAGGCAAGATCACGGTGCATTTGTTCTATACCTTTTCTCCTTGAACACCTGAGTGCAAGACGTGCTGCTCTATTCTGCACTATCTGAAGCTTGTTTAGCTCCTGTTTTGCTGCACTTGATCAGATTGCTGGGCAGTAGTCAAGGTGTGACAAAACCAAGGTTTGTATAACCTGTAAGATGGTAGTTGACGTAAGGAAAGAGGAGTATCTTCTTATCATAGATATTCCTCTTCTCATTTTTCCAATTATTTTGTCTATGTGATTCTGCCACGATAGTTGTTCATCAAGAATGACTCATAGAAGTTTAGCCTCAGTAACTTGTTCTATGCAGCTGCCCTTGATAGATATGCTTAATTGGTTCTGACTTCTTAATGCATGGTTTGAGCCAAAAACAATACATTTCGTCTTGAATATCATTGGTAAAAATAGAGTAGAGCAATGGGCCCAAACAACTTCCCTGAGGAACACCACAGTGTACTGTCCTTACAGTAGAAAAACTACCGTTAAAGTAAACAGTCTGTGTTTTGTTTGATAAGTAGCTCCTCATCTAGTTAAGTCAAATTATTAAAGCCATAAGCAGCAAGTTTCATTAGAAGCATATCGTGGTCTATTAAATCAAATGCAGCACTAAAATCAAGTAGCACAGCACCTACAATCCTTTTCCTTTCTATATCCTTCAGCCACTGATCAGTCATCTGCATCAAAGCAGTACTTGTGGAGTGATCCTTTTTGTAGGCATGCTGAAATTCAGAGTTAAGTTTGTTAACAGAAAAGTAAGATAAAACCTGGTCAAACACAACTCTTTCCATAAGCTTGCTTAGCACTGGAAGAATGCCGATAGGACGGCTATTAGCACCTGTAAACATGTCCTCCTTGTTTTTGGGTAAAGGAATAACTTGCAGCTTTCCATGCCAATGGATATACAGCCTGCTGTAAACTTAGGTTCAAAATATGGCATATGGGTAATGCAATAGGGCCAGAAACTATTCCTAAGCGTTTCCCATCAAGGTTATGTAATCCTGGGTTTTTTTTCATTATTCACATTACTAAGAAGTGTTTCTACTGTATTCACTTTAACAGATTGAAAGTCAAATTCACAATCTCTATTTTTCATAAAATGGTCATTAATTGTTTTAAAAGTTTGTTATCTGAAGTCGTTGTTTCATTTTTTAGTTTCTCAGTCTTTCCAACAAAATATTAATTAAAATAGTTACCAATATCTTGAGGTTTAGTAAGGAAGGTACCATCTGACTCTAGGAAGGAGGGTGTATTTTCCCCCGATCTACTCCTTAGCTCATTTAAAGTTTTCCACAGTTTCTTTCCATCATGTTTAATTTCATTTATCCTATTTTGATAATACCTTCTTTTCTTTTTTCTATTCATTTTTGTCACTTGGTTTCTTAGTGAACAATATGACTTCCGATCAGTTCCATTACCAGACTTCATTGACTCAGTTTTCATTTTATCCCTCTGGACCATCAAGGCTTTCAGTTCCTCATCAATCCAAACTGCTTTTGTTTTCCTTACTGTGAATTTCCTAATGGGAGCATGTTTGTCAGCCACTTCTAGAAACATATTTGTAAAAAGTTCAAGTGCTGCATCCACATCATGTATTTTACACACATTATCCCATTACACCCTATTTATGTCCCTAATGAAATCATTCTCACAGAAAGATTTAAGAGATCTTTGAACAACAACTTTAGGTCCAACTTTTGGAACTTTGGCTTTCCTAACAATTGCCACCAAATTGTGATCACTGAAGCCAATTGGAGTTGATATAGCCTTTGAGCACATTTCTTTAGCATTAGTGAAAATGTGGTCAATACAGGTTGCTGATTTCTGTCCTGCACAGTTTGTATACACCTGAGAAGGTACATTCACCACCTGAAATAAATTACACACCTTTGCAATATCACTCAGCTTCCTTTTCAATTAACATTTTGCAGAGAGCCAGTCTATATTAAAATCCTCTAGAAAATACATCTCTCTATCACAGTCTGTAGCTTTCTGCAACATGTAACATAGTATATCTTCTAAGTACTGAGCATTTGCACTTGGTGGTCTATAACAACACCCTAAGAGAAATGGTTTGGTGTGAGGTAAATGTATTTGAATCCATAGGGCCTCAATAGCTGAAGTCAAAAGATCCCCTCTTATCCTGACAGGTATATGGTTCTGGATATAAATTGCCACACCACCACCATAGCTGTTTCTATCATTTCTAAAAACACTATATCCTGACACAGCAATTTCATTTACATCTACCAATGGATCTAAGTGAGTTTCTGAAATGGCAAGTATGTGTAAATTCTCATTTTCAGTTAAGGAAGTCACCTCATGAACTTTATATTTAAGACTGCATATATTAAGATGTGCAATTTTTAAACCCTTCTTTGGTATCTTAAAAGACATAGTGAATAATTCATCTAATCTTCCATTTGAGAAACAAACATCAGAAAATTCAACTCTTGTACAGTTTAGTGGGTCTCAATCCTCCTTCCCTACCTCCTTGGTGTCACAATAAGGCGATCATAACTAATAACTGCATAGTCCCCTCTAGCTCTTGCCTCCTTCATCGCTGGCAGCAGCTAAGCACGCTTCTTGCGTAGTTGATCTGAAAAGTCTTCATTTATATGCAGTGCATCCGGAAAGTATTCACACCTCTTCACTTTCCCCACATTTTGTTATGTTAAAGCCTTATTCCAAAATGGATTAAATTCTTTTTTTTCTCACCAATCTACACACAATACGCCATAATGACAAAGTGAAAAAGGTTTTGTAGAAATGTTTGCAAATTTATTAAAAATAAAAAACTGAAATATTGCATGTACATAAGTATTCACACCCTTTGCTATGACACTCAAAATTGAGCTCAGGTTCATCATGTTTCCACTGATCATCCTTGAGATGTTTCTACATCTTGATTGGAGTCCACCTGTAGTAAATTCAATTGATTGGACATGATTTGGAAAGGCACATACCTGTCTATATAAGGTCCCACTGTTGACAGTGCATGTCAGAGCAGAAACCAAGCCATGAAGTCAAAGGAATTATCTGTGGACCTCCGAGACAGGATTGTATTGAGGCACAGATCTAGGGAAGGGTACAAAAAAAGTTCTACAGCTTTGAAGGTCCTGAAGAGTACAGTGGTCTCCATCATTCGTAAATGGAAGAAGTTTGGATCCACCAGGACTCTTCTTAGAGCTGGCCGCCCAGCCAAACTGAGCAATCAGGGGAGAAAGGCTTTGGTCAGGGAGGTGACCAAGAACCCGATGGTCCCTCTGACAGAGCTCCAGCATTCCTCTGTGGAGATGGGAGAACCTTCCAGAAGGACAACCATCTCTGCAGCACTCCACCAATCAGGCCTTTATGGTAGAGTGGCCAGACAGAAGCCTCTGCTCAGTAAAAGGCACATGACAGCCTGCTTGGAGTTTGCCAGAAAGCACCTAAAGGACTCTCAGACCATGAGAAACAAGATTCTCTGGTCTGATGAAACCAAGATTGAACTCTTTGGCCCGAATGCCAAACATCACATCTGGAGGAAACCAGGCACCTCTCATCACCTTGCTAATACCATCCCTACAGTGAAGCATGGTGGTGGCAGCATCATGCTGCGGGGATGTTTTTCAGCGGCAGGAACTGGGAGACTAGTTAGGATCGAGGGAAAGTTGAATGGAGCAAAGTACAGAGAGATCCTTGATGAAAACGTGCTCCAGAGCACTCAGGACCTCAGACTGGAGCGAAGGTTTACCTTTCAACACGACAACGACCCTAAGCACACAGCCAAGACAACAAAGGAGTGGCTTCGGGACAAGTCTGTGAATGTCCTTGAGTGGCCCAGCCAGAGCCCAGACTTGAACCCCATTGAACATCTCTGGAAAGACCTGAAAATAGCTGTGCAGCGACGCTCCCCATCTAACCTTACAGAGCTCGAGAGGATCTGCAGAGAAGAATGGGAGAAATACCCCAAATATAGGTGTGCCAAGCTTGTAGCTTCATACCCAGGAAAACTTGAGGCTGTAATCGCTGCCAAGGGTGCCTCAACCAAGTACTGAGTAAAGGGTGTGAATACTTATGTACATGCAATATTTCAGTTTTTTATTTTTAATACATTTGCAAAAATTTCTACAAAACCTTTTTCGCTTTGTCATTATGGGGTATTGTATGTAGATTGATGAGAAAAAAAAGGAATTTAATCCATTTTGTATAAAGGTTGTAACATAACAAAATGTGGGGAAAGTGAAGGGTTGTGAATACTTTCCGGATGCACTGTACACTGAAATGTTCCTGAGGTTAGCCCTTACCCTTGTCATGATGAGTTGTTTGTCTTTAAAGTGTAAAAGCTTGACCACAACTGGCTTTGGCTTCTCAGGATCACCCCCAAACTTTCCACTCCTGTGTGCACGCTCTATCTCTATAGTGTCCAGGTCCAGTTTGAGCTTTGAGGTGAAGAGCTCTTGGACCTTGGTCTCAGTCTCAGCCCAAGTCTCATCTGCTTTATCGGTCTTGATACCTTCAATGACGAGATTGTTCCTCCGGGTTTGGTTCTCCAGATAATCCACTCTCTCAGAATTGACATTTCAATCCAATGGCTTTGATTTGATTAGTAGGACCTGCTTTGCAAGATCTTTAGCCTCAGCTGAATGCTTTGTCTGGTCAGCCTTTATTTCATCAATGTCTTTTTGAGAGTATTTCAGACTAATCTTTAGCTCTTGAATCTCAACCAAATCAGTTCTCTTATTTGTTGACTCAAGGATCAATTGAGTAAAAGTACTAAAAGAGGCTTCTTGTCTTTTCAGTAATTCTACATAAAAGTGTTGCTGTTGCTCCATCATGTCCTTGAGTATATCTATAGTTACAAAATCAGGCTGCTCACCTTGAGTCTTGTTTGTGTTCCTGCGAGACATCTTCAGATGTAACAGTATTTTCACTCCAAAGCAGCAATTACTTTCAGATGTATTTAAAATTGAGGTCTTACCAGGATGTACCAGCTACTGTAAGCAGGATCACTCCGAATATACAAGATCTTCTTTGTATACTCAAGTCCAAGAGTTTCCTCCTTTCTGGCTTAGGTGTCACTGCAGCTGTGAGCCGGTTCGGGACCCCCGCGAGAACGTCTCCTCTCAGTGGCCGGCTGTGTGAAAACCCAGTCGTAGTTCCTTTCGTCGCTGTGTGTTATTTCCGATCTAAACGACCCGTTTTTGCTGCCTCCGTATCTCCAGTGTTGGTGTGGATTATCTGGATTAAATTGTCAGCGTGAAGAAGCCGTCCCATTCGGCCCGTTCCTAAATGCGGCGGACACGAAACCGGATCCCAATACGACACGAAGTAATGTCAGTAATTCAATAAAAAACGGTATCTGTACACGCGTTGTTCGTGCCTCTTGTTAACATACAGAAGAAGATGCAGAAGACAGGGAAGAAATGGAAACGGATGATCCGCTGTGGCGACCCCCTTATCTCTCTCTCTCTCTCTCTCTCTCTCTCTCTCTCTCTCTCTCTCTCTCTCTAAGCGGAAGTGCGAGTGAGACAAAAATCACCACAGCGCTGTTCATTCTAGCAGCAGATTTAACGCTGCGGTGACCCACAACCTCTCTGGCTGCCCAAGCACAGTCCTCCACCGAACAAGGAAAACTAGGCGACACTTTAAGACCATGTTCTCTGGTGAATTTGGTAAACTCCATACGGGCATTTGGCACACTGACCAGCAAACATGCACACACACACAAAACCCCTTAAAACCTCCTTATATGCACACACCAAACCAGTAACCCTACAAAACACACTATGTACAATATTTACAAGGAAAAAAATAGCAAAAAAAGATAGAAAACGCTCACAACCGCTCTCATACGTCTGCTCACTCGCACTTCCACTCAGAGAGAGAGAGCGAGATAATATTTTTCTGCAGAATTCCACACTAAATTCTGTGGAAAAATATTAAATGTTCATAGGAAGACACCAAATAACGCTTGCCGAGCAGAACTGGGGCGTTTCCCACTACTGTTAAACATCCAAGAACGGGCCATAACATTTTGGATGCATCTAAATTCAAGCCCAAAAGACACCCTGCTAGACGCCGGTATGGAGTTTACCAAACTCACCAGAGAACATGGTCTTAAAGTGTTGCCTAGTTTTCCTTGTTCGGTGGAGGACTGTGCTTTGGCAGCCGGAGAGGTTGTGGGTCACAGCCAGAGGTGGAAAGTAACTAAATACATTTACTCACGTTACTGTATTGAATACTTTTTTTGTGTATTTTGTATTTTTTAAGTACAATTTAAAATCGGTATTTTGTATTTTACTTGAGTACGTTTTGACTCAAGTATTGTACTTAGTTACTTTATAAATCCTATCCGTTACTGAGTAAAAATAACAATTCAACCTACAGGGGAAAAATACGCGCCAGAACCATAGACAGTAAACCAATGGCCAGAACCAACAGTGACAAATGATGATGTGAGTAGCACTGGCGCGTGCGGACACAGAGGGCGCGCGCGGACAAGCTAGGTTAGTGGGCGCGAAGTTTTTAGTTTCTAGTGCTAGAATGGAGGTTGACAAAGCAGGCACGGCCAGCGGTCGCGGTCCAGAAGACCCGGACCTAGAAATAATAGATGAAGCTCAAGCTGAAACATCGAAGTCTATAGAACTAGATGCAGAAAAAAATCCTTGGCCACATTTGGAAGATTTCTTTTTGTTCAAGCGTAGGAAAGGCAACAGCATCATCATGCAGTGCAAGATGTGCCTCCCAGCAGTGAAGCACCTGTCTGCTTTCAACAACTCCTCTTCAAATCTGCAGAAGCATGTTTTGGTAAGTATTTCTGCTGTCTCATTAGTAGTTTTATTTAATATAGCCAACCCAGGCTCACCCCATTTCGTGGGCATTTTTAGGCTAGCACCTGCAACCATTGACAGTAGAAGAAACCCACAGCTAGCCAGCACATTCTAATTAGCTGCTATGCTAACATAATCAAACGTGACACATCATTAAGTACCAAATGAACTCGCTCCAGCCGACAATCCGCATGTTTATCGTACTTCAAACAGATACAAAACGCGTAATGTATATTTGCAGTCTGTTTAAGTCTTTAGGACATTGGCTAAATTTGCATAACAGCTAGCCCCTGGTACTTGAGTGTGTAAAGGCTAGCTGTTAGTTGCTAGTAGTCTTGAGTGGACTCGGGGAAATTAGCCTTGGTTAAATTTAGCTGCTATGAATAGTCGGTGTTACCCCGTCGAAATTGCCACGGGTTTCAATTTGATTGTGTCTTTGAATTTACAGTCAAATCAAATGTATCAACTGTGTTAACAGAGAGGGTTGTAGTGTGAGGCACTTTGCCTAACCAACATTACAGGGCACTCAGCGCTCCTCCGCTATAGGCGGGGAGCTAAGGGCCTTACCGTGCACCCTCCTTACAATCGAACGAAACCAACTTTTTTTAAAAAACGTCTGACCATGCTGAACATGTTAACAAATGTTAACATTGAAAATGTTGGGCTGCATTTCATGTTTCAGGTACTCAATGCATTTCAATGTATTTCCCTCCATTGGAAATGCATTACAATTACAGGAACATGACTCTCCATGAGCAAGGGGAAAGTGTGACATCTGTCTTTGCAAGTTTAATCGCATCTAGTGATAAATGTATGGTTTTAGTGGTATGATTGGCTTTCTCTAAATGATAAAGGCCAAAATGTAAAGTCTTTCTACTCGATTTACAAGGCAAATCAAGTAGAAAGACTTTAAATTTTGGCCTCTACTATTATGGAAAGCCAATAATACCACTGAAACCATACATTTTCCAAAAGCTTGTGTCCTCTAGATGTGATTAAACATGCAGAGACAGATGTCACACCTTCCCCTTGCTCATGGAGAGCCAATGGAGGGAAATACATTGAAATGCATTGAGTACCTGAAACATGACGTGCAACCCAACATTTTCAATATTAACATTTGTTAACATGTTCAGCATGGTCAGACCTTTCAAAAAAAGTTGGTTTCGTTCGATTGTAAGGAGGGTGCACGACTGCACGATAAGGCCTCGTAGCTCCCCGCCTACTAGGCAGACCCAGAAAAGATTGTTTTGACTCCTTCATATCGACGACAAGGATCCACTAGTAGGCGATTGTTGCTCTGTGTGCATGCAAGCAGCTATGATGATTACACATGCATTGATATGTCTCCTTCCTCTGTATCATAATACTGGTAGGCTATAGAAACACATTGGCTTTTGATGTTGATTTGAAATCTCAATTTTAGCATTCAAATCCAAATCACTGATTTTGTTGGGAAGGGTGCAGCATTGTAATGCCCTCTGGATTGTGGCATATTGTGCTTAATACAATGTAATAGACAAAATGTGATGACTAAAGAAATAGAAAACTTTTATTTATCAAAGTTTTAATTTCAGTGTGTTTAATAAGCACCACATTGATTCCTCTACTGATAATACCCTTTTCTTTTTTTTCACAGAGGAAACATCCATCGAAACAGTTGGCTTTTAGCCGAGCAAAGCCAGGGAAGCGAACCCACCAAGCAGATCAACCAAGTCCAAGCAAGCAAACAAATATAAAAGATGCCATGACAGCGGGAGGCAACTGCCGTGTGCCACAAGGCAAGATCGACAAGATCATCATTAGGCTAATATGTGAGGGCCTTCATACATTTAGTTTGGTTGAACAACCTGTGTTCAAAGAACTTTTGAAAACGCTAAATCCACAATGCAAGGTCATTTCCAGGCCCACTATCCGGACAAGATTAGAGGCATCTGCCATTCAGATGAAGAAGAATGTCATGTCCCATCTCAGTAAAGTGAGCTATGTTGCCACCACTACAGATTGTTGGACTGCACACCAGCAAAGTTTTACTGGGGTGACAGGTCATTGGGTGGATGAAGAAACCTTTGAGAGGAGATCAGCTGCGCTTGCATGTAAGAGGTTAAGAGGGTCCCACACCTTTGATGTCCTTGCAGGGGCACTTGACGACATACACTGTCAGTATAGAATTAGGGGCAAAGTGGTGAGAACCACAACAGATAGTGGCTCAAACTTCGTTAAAGCTTTTAGTGTCTTCGGAGAACAGAGCCAGTCTGAGGATGCAGAATCAGATGCTGAGTCGGACAGAGATTCAATTGATGATGAGCCCACAGCCAACTACCTGGACACATTCAGCATCCTGGAGCAAGATAATGGCCTGGAGTACCAACTTCCTACACACCAAAGGTGTGCATGCCATCTTCTCAACTTAGTTGCCACAACAGATGCTGAGATAGCAGAAAAGAAGATGGACACATACAAGAGACTATCACGTGCAGCCTTTGGGAAATGTCAAGCCATGTGGAACAATACGGGTCGTTCATACATGGCAGCAGAAGTTGTGGAAGATCATTGCCAACTCCAGCTCATCCGACCAAATCAAACGCGGTGGAATTCAACATTCATGGCTGTGGAGAGAATCATACGGATCATACAAGAGAAAGGGGAGGAGGCAATCAGGAATATTTGTGAAGAATTCAAATTGAAAACGTAAGTTTTAATTTGCATTTCAACAGTATGAAAGTGTGAATGTGTGTTTACATACTTGAAACTTATCTTTTCCTGCTTGATTTCCTAACAATTGTTTGTATTCTATTTATGCCAGGCTGACTCAAGCAGAAATTGCTTTCCTGACTGATTACTGCTCGGTGATGAAACCTCTGGTAAAGGCCTTGAACATACTTCAGGCAGAGACCAACACACACTTAGGGTGGCTTCTTCCAGTGATATGTCAGCTACAAGCAAAACTCAAAAGGCAGGAGACCTCATCCAAGATGTGTCTACCACTCATCAAAGCCATTCAGGATGGTGTCCAAAAGCGTTTTGGTGAGATGATGATGGACCCAGAACTGATTGCGGCAGCAACACTTCTACCGAAGTTCAAGACCACCTGGACAGAGAGGCCTGATGTCATAGAAACAGGTATGATTGCATCTTATAATAAACTGCTTTTCAACAGTTTATTGGAGATCTACTTTGTTTTATACTCAATACAATGTGGTCAGTGCTATAAGGCATTATGCATTATGGTGCACTCTTGGTAAATTAATCAAGTCTTAATCGTCAGAAATGTGTTGTTTGTCACTCGACAGGTCTGGCTTATGTCAGACAACACCTTGACCAGATGGCAGAGGTGGAAGTGGAGCAAGTTGGACAACATTCCTCAGATGAAGATGATTTCTTCTCCTCAATGAAGTCCAGAAGGTCAGAAGGTACAGGGGAGTTGGAAGGGTACCTAGCCTGTATCCCAAACGATATGGATCTGCTAAACTCCTTTCCAAATTTAAAAAAACTCTCTCTGAAACTCAACACTGGCCTGCCTGCTTCAGCTGCCTGCGAGCGGCTTTTCAGTTGTGATGGATTACTGTTCACTGCAAAGCGAGCAAGGATGAGCTCAACTAACTTTGAAAATCAGCTGCTGCTTAAACTGAACAAGTTTGTAGACTAGGTTATAGGTGATTTAGGGTGTCACAAAACTAGTGGCCTTGATTTGCAATATTCCTCTCTGGAATATTGCTGCTCTTTTATGTTAGTTCCTTTAATTTTGTAACACTTGTGAGCATCATCATGTGGACATTACTTTGTAGTTTGTACCTCTCTGAGAGAGAGAGACAGAGAGAGAAAGTAGGCGTGCACAAGCCTGTTTAATGTTTTTACCACTAAATGGATGAGCTCAATTAACTTTGAAAATCACCAGCTGCTTAAACTGAACAAGAAGTTTGTAGACTAGGTTACAGGTGATTCAGGGTGTCACAAAACTAGCGGCCTTGATTTGCAGTATAACAGCTGTTGCTGTTGGTGTTGACATGTATGTTGTTGTAATTACACTTACATTTGTGTAGGTATTCTCTGTTGTTATCGCACTTACACACACATGCCCTCTATAGCGCTCTTGCAGCTGTGGAGATGGCATTACCACATTCTCATTCTCTGACGGTTAACAAACACACACACACACACACACACACAAGCATGTCTCCTCTGGAATATTGCTGCTCCTTTACGTCAGTTTGACTTTGTAGCAACACTTATGAGCGTCATCATGTGGGCATTACTTTGTACTTTTTACCTGTGTGTGTGAGAGAGAGAGAGAGAGAGGGAGAGAGAGGGAGAGTGTGTGCGTGTGAGAGAGTGAGAGAGAGAAAACGTGAGAGTAAGCATGTTTAATGTTGTACCACTAAATGGATGAGCTCAACTAACTTTAAGATGCTACTTAAACTGAACAAGAAGTTCAGTTGTTGTGAAGTTGTTGTTATTGCGCTTACATTTGTTACACTTGTTCTTTAATTAAAAACAAAATAGTTATGGATTTCTGACCCCTTGTTTACTACCCTCACACCCCACACAAAGAAAGTAACTAAGTAACTTTTACTTAAAGTACATTTCAAATGAACTACTTTTTACTTTTACTTGAGTACATTTTCAGATGAGTACTTTTACTTCTACTTGAGTAATATTTCATCAAAGTATTGGTACTTTTACTTGAGTACAATATTTTTGTACTTTTCCACCTCTGGTCACAGCAGCATTAAATCTGCTGCTAGAATGAACAGCGCTGTGGTGATTTTTGTCTCAAGGCATTAAAAACCCAAGAGCTGAACCCTGAAAACAGTCCTCTCAGTCAGCTGATGGTGAAACTAACCAAACAGGCTCCCATCAGTACTGCCTCAAAACACAGCAGAATAAAATAAATTATGAATCAGTCAAAAGATCTATATTTGGCACATTGGAGAAATGAAACTAAAACCCAGAGTAGACTAAACTGTTATTTGACCCTAAACAGAGAATATAGACTGCCCGAGTATATACGAAGCAGAGACGGATCCTGACCAAATACAGGCTCAGTGACCACCAATTGGCTATAGAAACAGGAAGACACAGACAAACATGGCTGCCCAGAGACGAGCGTGTATGTGGTCACTGCTCGACAGGGGAGGTAGAAACAGAAATGCACTTCCTCCTCCACTGTGAGAAGTTGTCTTCAGTAAGAGACTTCCAATTCGGGGAAATAGCCAAGAAAACACCAAACTTCCTACTGTTAAGCCCAGAGGAGAAACTGGCAGTTCTCCTGGTGAAGGAACAACAGCTCCTCTGGCAGCTAAATACGTATCTGTCTGCCACAACCTGCGGGACTCACAACCACTGTGAGATCCCCAAGATATATGTTGTTGAGTCATTGCATTGAACTGTGTGGCATTTGTTGCACTGTACTGTATGGCAGTGAGGAAAAAAGGGTTTGACTGCTTAGGTGGGCAAAGATATGGAGCATGCTTATGTGATGACACATATGTATTAATGTGTGATGTAATGTGAATTTGATATGTGTTTAATATGTGATGTAATGTTTTAGTCTTTTGCAAACTGCTTTGGCAATGGCATATTTTCTGTTCATGCCAATAAAGCTATTTGAGATTAGAGAGAGAGAGAGAGAGAGAGAGAGAGAGAGAGAGAGAGAGAGAGAGAGAGAGAGAGAGATTTGATTTTTAAAAAGTACATTTATTCCAAATACGCTACAGTCCAACAGCTTATACCCAAACACAATTATCTCTTTATAATCCAACTCATACAAAAAACAGTTTCAGGGAAAAACAAAAAACATTGAGTAGTCTAAACAAGTATTTGTAAAAAACATCTCCTTCAGACAGTTTTTACTTCGTAGCTGTAAAAAAAAAAGTCTCTTGTGCGGCATGTAGAACTCATGTTGAGCAGCTGAGCTATGGCCTCGTTGTTGAGCCCCAATCCTGCTGCAGCCACTATGCGCTGTGGGGTGATGGTCGTGGAGGAAAACAGTTTCTGGGAAATCCTGGTAGGCACCAGTCGTAGACAACCAGCCTGGTTCCATGTATCAGTGGCTCCTCCAGCAGCAGTAGGAGGAAGAATGCCCAGTGCAACACACTCATCAACCACTCATCTTAAACATCATCAACAACATTGACCAGGACGGGACATGATTTGTCTTATATTGCCTCTGACTCTTCATGTTGTAATTCTTGTTTAATTTTCAGAACTATTTTCCTTAACCTGTACATATCCTGATCAGTGTAGCCCTTTTCTTCTTTGTGTCTCATCTGAGATTTAACAGAGTACAGAAACAATTCTTTGTCTGCAAAGAAATCCTCAAATTTGACATTTGTCAAACTTTTTGTTTGTTGCAAGAATTTCTTAATTTGGCGTGCATCGTTGTACTCTTGCTTTGCTACCCCTGACAACTGGGAGGAAGTGTGAGTCTGGCTGTCTACACCACCATCCGCCTCAAACTCATCTTCAGACATTTGTACCTCTGGCTGCTTCTTCTTTAATACAGGTACCCGGCTGTCTATACCACAATCTCCTTCCTCCTCCTCCTCTTCCTCCATACTCAACTCATCCCCAGACAGGTGCTCCTCGTACTGCCTGCTTCTCTCCCTTGTCATTGCTCCTTTTTTGGCTTGAGAGCCACTCGTTTTAGCAGGCTGCTTTCTCTTCAGTACAGGAATCTTACAGACTTTTTCTTCCTCCATCAAATCCTCCTCGCTGCTCAACACTGTGCCTTCTGCAACTCCACCTGTAGTGTTTGATGCCATTGCCTGTTCACGTTGTGCTTCTTTTTCAACATTTATGTATTCCTTTTTAGACTTTTCACTCTGTTTGGGTGGTTCAGTTTTGTCGGTGTAATCTGGACTCTGTCCCTTTTTTGTTGTGTCTTCGCTGTTCTGCCTGGTTTTACTCTGTTTCCTCGTGCTTCTTCACGCTGCGTTTTGTCATCAGAGGAGTGTTTCACAGGACATGCCCAAACCAAATGACCCTCTCCTCCACAGCCAAAACACTTCAAGGTCCCAGAGTTTACAAAAATTACATAATCAAAATCATCTGCCTTCACCCTCAAAGCTACGTCCAAGTCTTCGTCTTTTTTTGTTCAGGATCATTTGAACTACTTTTCCATACCTCCACAGTTCTCTTGAAAAAACTCATTGGAGATGAACGGCGGGATGTTTGAAATGGCGACTCTTGTCGACGGCGTGGTGAGCGGCGACACCGACACCAAACTGTCATTAACAACAACGCTGCCTTCAACCACCTGGTGTGCTTTGGCTACAGCGTCGACAAACATCACCACAGTGCCCCCTAGCAGCAGATTTAACGCTGCTGTGACCCACAACCTCTCCGACTGCCAAAGCACAGTCCTCCACCCAACACGGAAAACTGGGCGACTCTTTAAGACCATGTTCTCTGGTGAGTTTGGTAAACTCCATGCCGGCGTTTAGCACGCCGACCAGCAAGCACACACAAAACCCCTTGAAACCCCCTTATATACACAAACCAAACCAGTAACCCCACAAAACATACTATACAACATTTACAAGGAAAAAATAGCAAAAAAGAGAAAAACCCTCACATCCGCTCTCATACGTCTGCTCAGCACGCTCACTCGCACTTCCACTCAGAGAGAGAGAGAGGGGGGGGGGAGAGAGAGAGAAACTGTTGTGAGGACTGGTTGTGTTTAGGAACAGACTTATTGCAGAAAAGGAGGGCATTTACTGAGCCCATTATTAATAGGCTTTGCCTTCTTAGAAAAATACATTTTCTCTTCCTGTGAATTTCTCGGTGACCAAATAGACCACGCAGATGTCATGTCGAACACGAGTTGTTGAATGTTGAATACTGAGTCTTTCAAAGACATTTTCTTTTAACCAGGGAGGTTGACTTTCATTAATACCCATCTCTTCATTCAGAGGCTCTCGGCAGTGTGGAAAATGACTAATCTCCGAGACCTATTTTTCATTAGTATGTCATGATTCAAGAAATGCAGAAAGAAAATGACATACGTTCACAGTCTCTAATCATGGCTTTCTCCCGAAAGGTCCACAAGGAAATTATAGGATATCGACCTTAATGGAAAATGAATTAACATTTAGCCTTCCCATTCTCTTCATGCACGGCTTGCAGCGTTGTTAAAGTCTTGCAGTGCTGAAAAGGCTCAGGACTTTTCTTTTCTTCTCAACCAAATGCAATATGCACAAAACAACAGTGCATTTTAAATCTAAAACGGCACTTCATTGCTTATAGCAAATGTTAGCGTGAACTCAGGGCTCCACCAATACTACCTGGGTAAATTGCTGTCTGTGAACAATCACTTCTTCCCATTCAAACTGAGAGATCTCTCAGACTGCCGTTGTGTCGTCAGCCACCAGGACGTCTGTGAAGTCCTCTCTTTACCAAGAACGACACCGTTGTGGGCGTCTGGGTAGCGTAGCAGTCTATTCCATTGCCTACTACCCACACGGGTATCGCTGGTTCGAATCCCCGTGTTACCTCTGGCTTGGTCGGGCGTCCCTACAGACACAATTGGCTATATCTGCGGGTGGGAAGCCGGATTTGGGTATGTACTAGCGCTGCACTAGCGCCTCCTCTGGTCGGCCGGGGCGCCTGTCCGGGGGGGGGGGTAGTTTGATCCTCCTACGCGCTACGTCCCCCTGGCGAAACTCCTCACTGTCAGGTGAAAAGAAGTGGCTGGCGACTCCACATGTATCGGAGGAGGTATGTGGTAGTCTGCAGCCCTCCCCAGATTGGCGGGGGGGGGGGGTAGGTAATTGGCCGGATACATTTGGGGAGAGAAAGGGGAAAAAAACCTCCCCATTCAAACGGAGAGATCTCGGACTGCCATTGTGTCAACAGCCTCCAGGACAGCTGGTAAGTCCTGTCTTCACAAAGAGCGATGCCGTCGTTTTCTTTCCTCTACCCACCACAACCAAATTTTATGTCTTGTTGCAACTTATGGCATTTTTTTTGTTCTTTTTTTTCTGTACAGCGAGCCAATTAAAAGATTACATAAACCATTATCCCAGGCTTTACTACAGGCATTAGGCGCAGCCAATATGCTAACACAAAATTAGCTTTGTTTTGTTATCACAAACAACAATTATCCTCACCGCCAGACGTGTATTGCACATAGACACACACGTAGGCACAGCCCACCCGGCCTCCTCTTCGGCTGCTTGGTTTACACCGCTCTGTGTCGAACTAAAGGTATTTTCCAAATCAATTAATGTTGAGGGAGGCGGCGGAGTCGCAGGCACAGCAGAATCCGTGGCGTTGCCGATGAGAGGATGGACAGTCTGCCTGCTGCATGAACTTGATTAAGGCAGTTTAGTGTTCATTAGGGAAAATAAGGCGACTACACCCGCGTGTGTGTTTTCGTCCTCGGAGGGGATTAGACCCCAAGCAAGGCAAGGCAAGTTTCACAGTGCTTTATGTAAATGCATAAAAAGACATGGAAAAAAAGAGATACAGAACAAGATAAAAAAATTAATAATGAGAAGAATATTAAAAGAATAAGATAAAGAATAAAAGGAAATGAAAGGGTAATGAAAATATTGTAATCGAAAAGAGTTGAGGTGACTATTTGGTGAAACACAGTGGTGAACATGCACATGTTTTTAATCTGGGTGGAAATTACTGGGGCGGCACGGTGGCACAGTGGTTGGCACGGTGGCCTCACAGCAAGAAGGTCCTGGGTTCGAACCCTGGGGTTGACGTACGTTGGGGGTCATCCCAGGTCGTCCTCTGTGTGGAGTTTGCATGTTCTCCCTGTGTCTGCGTAGGTTTACTCCAGGTGCTTGGATAATGGATGGATGGAAGAAATGTACTGACACTTTGGGGGGGGATCTGCTGGCTGGCAGGTGAACGGGGTCGTGTCAGTTTTGTCATCAGATAGAAGTTGGTTAGTTACCCAAAGTAGGAAAACATGGAAATTCAGAATTATGCAAACACCCATACACAGAGGGAAGCACACACCACTGCCGATATGTACACACAATATCACTCACATGAACACAAACACACTCAATGACACACACACACACACACACACACACTGACAAACACACACACAAACACACTAACTGATACAGACATTACAGACATACGCAAACACTCAATGACACACACACACACACACACATACACAAACACTCACTCTTACACACACTCTCACTGACACAGACATAAACGCACACACATTCACAAATGTACACACTGTGTAACACACCACACAGACTCACTCCCAGAGGGTGTGGGGTCTTTTTGTCTCTTCAGTCCCTGTACTTCATTCTTCTTCAGTTTTGCATTTACATTAAAAGGCATTTCTTCATCTAAATGTTAAGTGGATTTTAAGTGACTTTTTGAAAAGTCCAAAAATCAAAATGCAAATCGGGTCATTTCCATTAGCTAATTCTAACAAAATAAACGATTAGCCTGCACAGCAAAACAATTTCCCTAAAAACAACTTAGAGGAAAAGCAGGGTCCCATATTAAACCCCCCCTGCTGTCAGATAAGGAGAAGTTAACCAGAGGTGACAGCAGAGACATTTGAGTTCATCCCCTAAATTGTTGTTTATCTTGAAATTCCCTTTCTTTCGTTTTCTTCTGTCACAATCTCTTTATCTCTTCTACACTACATGCAGATGAATGTGTATTGGAATAAATTAACGTTGCAGTGTTTTGGTTTGTTACAGTGTGCACTGCGGCGTTAAAGGAAAACAGAACTTGCATCATTTCACGAGAAGTGTGCATATTTAACTTCGACTGCTCCGTGTGGAAAGAATTTATCACTCTAGCAATGATTTGGGGAAACGGAGAGAGAGAGAAATGAGGCGGTCGTTCGATACGACGCTGTTATGTTCAGTTAATACTCACACACTGAGGCTGGGTACGCCGTGACCGGGACATCGTTTATCATGCCTCTTGCTGCCGCCTCAAGAAGGGAGGGTGAATGGCTGAATGAAGAATGGAGGACATTACAGGAGCCTTCATATCAATACTCACATCACACGTGTGTGAATGGTCAGTCGCCATTCACGCTCAGCATACGTGCAGGACCACTTAACTAGGAAGTCATTAAATCGGACTGAATTATGTCACAAGTGGACAGGAAACACGCAGATCCAGGCTCCATTTCTCTTCCCAGCAGCAGGAAGTTGTAGCACGCCGGGACTGATGGGCTCAAGCTGCCTTACATAGCTTTCTTTATGACGTGACTGCAGCACATGTGTAGATACGGTGCTGATGCTGAAATGGTGTCGTTCTGCTCTAACACACACACACACACGCGCGCGCATGCAAACAAAGTGCAATATATTTGCTTGTTTGATCCCCATACTGTATATACAATTTGTGTGCGTAAACAACACACAAATGCATCATCTACACCCACTGGAGTCCTGCACACACACACACACATGTGCACGCATGCACACACACACACACACACACACACACACACACACACACACAAACAAGCTGCGATATATTTGCTTTTTTGATGCACATTGAATATACAATTTTTATGTGTAAACAACACACACATGCATCACCTATACAGACTGGAGTCCTGCACACACACACAAAGAAGCACACGAACTGAAAAAGCAATGAATAAAGTGAATAAGAGCACATTTATTGTAAATTCATGGAGGTGCAGGGAACGTGTCACGTATCGGGAAAGAACCCAAAAGCAGAGGGGACAACCAGGTAAGGGAAGAATCCAGTCTTTATTGAAGTGACCGATCTCGGGGGTAGAGCGGGAGGTGGCTCTGTGGCAGGTAGGCAGGCAGGCAGAAGTCCATGAATGGCGACGTTCCAGCGAAGACTGGTCCATAGTGGAGTCCTTTTAAGGGTGAGGGCGATTGCCGGGGTGAAGGGGGGGGGGTCAGCAGGTGTCAGCTGGTGTAGCAGGTGTCAGCTGGCATGGCAGGTGTCAGCTGGCGTAGCAGGTGTCAGCTGGTGTAGCAGGTGTCAAGGGCGATCTCTTTGATGTCAAGGGCGAGAGGCTGTGACAGTACTCCCCCTCCGAGGGGCGCCACCGGGCGACCTACCAGGCCCGTCAGGGTGCGTCCTGTGGAAGTCCCGGATGAGGTTCGCGTCCAGGATAAGGCGATGAGGGACCCAACACCTCTCCTTCGGGCCATATCCCTCCCAGTCCACGAGATACTGCAGGCCGTGACCGCAGCGACGAGAGTCCAGGAGACGACGAACGGTGTAAGCCGGATGATCGTTGATCTTACGAGGAGGTGGGGACGGGGGGGCCGGAGGAACTAGAGGGTTGGTAGAGACAGGTTTGAGGCAGGACACATGGAAGGAAGGGTGAACCCGGAGAGTGCAGGCCAGCTTCAGACGGACCACAGAGGGGTTAATGACTTTGACAATGGGAAAGGGACCAATATACCTGGGGGACAGTTTTTTAGCGTCCGATTTCAAGGGTAGATCCTTGGTAGAGAGCCATACCTGGTCACCGGGGGAGTAGTCCGGCGCAGGGGTGCGATGACGATCCGCCAAGCGCTGGTAACGGTCGGAGGCCCTGAGCAGTGCAGCACGGGCTCGCCGCCAAGTCCGACGGCACCGACGGACATGGGCCTGGACAGACAGAACCGGTTTGTCTACCTCTTGAGAAGGAAAAAGGGGGGGCTGATAGCCGTAAAGGCATTGAAAAGGGGACAACCCAGTAGCAGACGATGGCAAGGTGTTATAGGCATATTCTACCCAGGGAAGTTGTGAGGACCAAGAGGATGGGTTGGCAGACACCAGACAGCGGAGGACAGTCTCCAATGCCTGGTTGGCCCTCTCGGCCTGGCCGTTGGTCTGAGGATGGAACCCCGATGACAGGCTGACGGTGGCACCGATGGCAGAGCAGAAAGCCTTCCAGACAGCAGAAGTAAACTGGGGGCCACGGTCAAACACTATATTACGGGGAAGACCGTAGACCCGGAAAACCTCCCTGACCAGCAGATCCGCAGTCTCTCGGGCCAAAGGCAGTTTAGACAAGGGCAAAAAGTGAGCAAATTTACTGAAGCGATCAACAACAGTCAGCACAACGGTGTTATCGTCGGATGTGGGCAGACCAGAGACGAAATCCAAGGGCAGATGCAACCAGGGACGGTGTGGAACAGGCAGGGGGCGCAGCAGACCGGCACTGGCCCGAGTGGAGGGCTTATTCTGGGCACAAACGGGACAGGCAGAAACAAAAAACCCAGTATCCTCCCTCATGGAAGGCCACCAGAACCGCCTGCGGAGGAAGGCTAGGGTACAGGTTACTCCAGGATGGCAGGTAAGTTTGGAAGAGTGAGCCCACTGCAACACGCTAGATCTAACAGCGTCTGGAACAAACAAGCACCCGGGGGGACCATTACCTGAGTCAGGCTGAGTCTGTTGTGCTGCTATGACCTCCCTTTCAATGTTCCAGGTGACAGCCGCAGCCGCAACCACACAGGTAGAGGGAACGATGGTGTCAGGTTGGAGCTTTGGCTCAGACTCCTCCCCATGCACACGAGACAGAGCATCGGGCTTGGCATTCCTGGAGCAAGGTCTGTACGTCAAAGAAAAATTAAAACGACCAAAAAAGAGCGCCCACCTGGCTTGGCGCGCGGTGAGTTGCTTTGCTGACTGGATGTATTCCAGGTTCTTATGGTCAGTCCACACTATGAAAGGAAGCTCAGACCCCTCCAGAAAATGTCGCCATTCCTCCAGTGCCAATTTCACTGCCAGGAGCTCACGATTCCCCACATCATAGTTCCTTTCAGCTGGGGAGAGACGGCGAGACAGGAAGGCACAGGGGTGTGTCTTGCCATCCTCACTGGAGCGCTGAGAAAGGACCGCCCCCACCCCAATCTGAGAGGCGTCCACTTCTACAACGAACTGCTTGGTTGGGTCTGGCTGGATGAGGATAGGAGCTGTGGTGAAGCGGTGCTTGAGGGCTTGGAAAGCTGCCTCTGCTACAGGGGTCCACAGGAACGGTCTAGAGGTGGAGGTAAGAGCAGTTAGTGGGGCCGCAACGCGGCTGTAGTTGCGGATGAACCGTCTGTAGAAGTTGGCAAACCCGAGGAACCTCTGAAGCTGCTTACGGCTGGTCGGGCTTGGCCACTCAAGAACCGCTCTGACCTTGGCGGGGTCCATTCTCACCTGGCCATCGGCCACGATGTAGCCCAGGAAGGTGACTGAAGGGGCATGGAATTCGCACTTCTCTGCTTTTAGGAAAAGGCAGTTCTCCAGTAGCCGTTGAAGGACTTGGCGGATGTGCATGACCTGCTCTGACAGGTCTCTGGAAAAAATCAGGATATCATCCAGGTAAACAAAAACGAAACGATCCAACATGTCAAGTAGGACGTCATTGACCAGACTCTGGAAGACAGCTGGGGCATTAGTGAGACCAAACGGCATCACCAGATATTCAAAATGCCCCAGGGGGGTGTTGAAGGCAGTCTTCCATTCATCTCCGTCTCGAACCCGGACAGGTGGTAAGCATTGCGGAGGTCTAGTTTAGTGAACACTGTGGCTCCCTGGAGAGAATCAAAAGCAGAAGTCATGAGGGGCAGGGGGGTACTTATTCTTGACTGGGATGTTATTGGGGCCTCTATAGTCAATACACGGCCGGAGGGTCTTGTCCTTCTTGGCCACAAAAAAGAACCCCGCACCAAGGGGTGATGATGACGGGCGAATAAGACCAGCAGCCAAGGAGTCCTTGATGTACCTCTCCATGGACTCCCGCTCAGGCTTGGAGAGGCTATATAGGCGGCTGCTGGGGAGGGGAGCACCCGGCAGCAGGTCAATAGCGCAATCATAGGGGCGATGAGGAGGCA
>NC_079225.1:28046787-28049287 GCF_029633865.1 Lampris incognitus
CTCATGAGCCTGGGCAATTGTAAAGCACCTGGCATTGATGGCCTGCCCGTTGAATTGTATAAGTCTTTCTGGTCTGTGGTCGGCAAAGATTTGCTGGAGGTGCTTCAGGACAGTTTGTGCAGAGGACAGCTACCGCTGAGCTGTAGAAGGGCAGTTATCACTTTGCTGCCGAAAAAGGGGGATCTACAAGACCTGAAGAACTGGAGACCTGTATCTCTGCTGTGTGGGGACTATAAAATCCTCTCTAAAGTTTTAGCCTCTAGACTTAGAGAGGTGATGAGTAAGGCCATTCATGTTGACCAGACTTACTGTGTGCCCGGCAGGTTAATAAGTGACAATATCACACTAATTGGGCACGTTTTGGAACTCTCTGGGTCATTGGGTGTAGATACTGGTCTCATTTCCATAGACCAGGAAAAGGCTTTTGACCGGGTTGAACACAAGTACCTGTGGCAGACGCTAAATGCCTTTGAGTTCAGCCCAGGTTTCATAGCCAAGATCCAGGTACTGTACCGTGACATTGTGAGTATACTGAAAATTAATGGTGGTTTGGCTGCACCTTTCATTGTACAGAGGGGAGTACGTCAAGGATGCGCACTCTCTGGAATGCTGTACTCCCTTTCCATTGAGCCTTTCCTTCACAAACTCAGGGAAAAACTCTCAGGTGTTTTTTTCCCAGGTTGTACCACAGCTGTGAAGGTCTCAGCATATGCAGATGACGTTATGATAATGATTAACAAACAGAGTGATATTGATACCTTGGAGGGGACTGTATGTCTTTTCAATAGTTTGTCATCTGCTAAGGTAAACTGGGAAAAAAGTGAAGCCGTGATGGTTGGGAAAAGGCCACTTGACAATTTAGTTCTACCGGGAGGGCTGATTTGGAAAAAAGGAGGGATAAAGTACTTGGGAGTTTATTTGGGTGAAGAATCTGTGTTAGAAAAGAACTGGGAGAACATTTTAGAAAAAATAGAAGGCCGGCTTAAAAGGTGGAAGTGGCTCCTGCCAAGCATGTCTTACAGAGGGAGGACGCTTGTAATCAACAATCTAGTATCCTCCTCATTATGGCACAGATTAGTTTGTGTTGACCCCCCTTCAAAATTTACTTGCAAGAATTCAAGCTGTTTTAGTTGATTTTTTTTGGGATAATTTACATTGGATTCCCCAGGCTGTCCTTTTTCTCCCAAAGGAGGAAGGAGGACAAGGACTTGCACATTTGGCCAGTAGAGGCGCTGCGTTCCGCCTTCAATTCCTCCAGAGACTGCTTTATGGCCCGAAAGACTTGGTGTGGAGACCACTGGCACACATAGTGTTGCAGAAGTTTGGTGGTTTGGGACTGCATGACTCACTGTTCCTCATGGATTTGAAGACTGTGAAGTTCCAAACCCTGCCACCTTTCTACCGCGGTGTCTTCACAGTGTGGAAGATGGTGGTGAAAGAGAGGACAAAGCAATGCGACTCCCTGTACTGGTTGTTGAGGGAGCCTGTGGCGCATGGAGGACGTCTGAACACACCCTGCTGGGCAGGATCGGCAGTCACAGAAGTGTTTTGCAGAGCAGGTTTTCTAACCCTTGAATCGGTGGTGCGCACTGCTGGGACCTGACTTGTGCAATGCAGCTGCTCTTGCGGCTGGTCTGGGAGTGCGTTCTGTGAGGATCATCAACAGGCTGCTTGACCACTGGAGACGCTGTCTGACGAGACATGAATCCGTCCTGTTAAATGAATACAGCAATGGTTTGATCGTGCCTAATGTCGATGATCCTTTTCCTTGTTTAAGTATTCGTCCCAGCTTTGATGACTGTTCAGGTTTTTTTTTTTACTGAGAAGAGAAGTACTTTTCTAAATTTAGAAGAAGCAAAAGGCAAATTACTGTATGGAACGATGGTTAAATGTCTAAACAAAGGTAAACTACACGACCGAGTCGACACACCTTGGCGAAGTCATCTGGGCTTGGGAGTCGATGTCAGACCTGCTTGGAGGGGTTTATATAAACCGCCATTAACAAAGAAGGTTGCTGACTTGCAGTGGAGGATTGTGCATGGGATAGTAGCAGTTAATGCTTTTCTCTCTGTTATTGGTCAGGGTGTGAGTGATAAATGTATTTTTTGCCTTACAAAGAAACTGTTTTCCACTGTTACCTGGAGTGCGTGCGCCTGGTACCACTGTTCATGTTGTTGGAGAGTTTATTCAGAAAGGTAGGGGAGGTTTTCTCCAAGCACACTTTCATTCTGGGGGTTTGTGTATAAACGTACTGTGAAAGACAAATGTCAACTGATGAATTTCATCCTGGGACAAGCGAAACTGGCCATATATATAAGCAGAAAAAGAAAGATAGAAGACTCAGTAGACACTGAGGTAAAGCTGCTGTTTACTAGAATGGTAAAAGCCAGGATGATTCTTGATTTCAATTATTACAAAGAAATGAAAGATACCCAGCAATTCAGTGCTATCTGGGCTTACAGGGAAGTGTTGTGCTCAGTAAAAGATGACCAACTTGTTT